>NC_043996.1:1985778-2208278 GCF_902150065.1 Myripristis murdjan
TAGTTATAATAATTATAACTATGGCTTTCTTGTCATTTTTTTTGTACTTTTTCATATATTTTCAGGTAATTTCTTGCTAATTTTCGTTTTTAATTTTCCGGGTTTTTTTTTTGTTTGTTTGTTTGTTTGTTCTCTATTTTTTTGTTTTTCAATCTTTTATTACTTTAAACAATCATCAAAAAGTTATTCATGTTTTTATCACCTGTTGTCTGGACTACTGTAATGCGTTTTTTACCTTCCTCGGCCAAAACTTGATTGCAAGGCTTCAGGGTGTACAAAATGCAGCCACCAGCCATTTAATCCAATTGAAAAAGCATGATCCCATCTCCCCCATTTCAGCCTCCCTGCAGTAGCTGCCTGTCTGTTTCTCAGAACTGATTTTAAAATTTTAGTCTTGACTTTTAAGGCCCTGCATGGAACGGCACTGAGATGCCTACACTGTTATTTGCCAGCCCGTACCCTAAGATCCTCAGACAAGACCCTATTAGCAGTTTTACCCATTTACTACAATTTAGCCACATTTTACATTCCAAAAAAACAAACAAACAAACATTCAAGGGTACTAAATAAAGAATTTCACAAGATTTAACAACGTATCAATATCCCTCTATTTTCAAATTTGAATGTTCTGCTTCTGTGGCTAACTAAGTTGCAACCATTCATAAACCACAGAACTGATAATTGGCTGTTGAAAGCAAATGTTTCCCCGGGGACTATTTTCTGGTGGAGAGACCATTTCACTCAGTCCAATTTCAAGTCATCAAAACCCAACAGTGCTGCTGCTTTTAGTTAGACTAATGTGGAGGACTTTATTATGGTGAAGGAATACTGCTGTGAAGAAAGGTTGAAGTCTCTGAAAGATCATTTTCAGATCAAAATTGAAACCGATGGCTGGATCAAAGGTAGGAACAATAATACCCAAGTTCTAAAATAAAACCGCTTGCTCTGGGAAAAGATTGGCCGTAGCGTTAAATTTATACATTTTGTAGATAGTATGTTAAACATGCAAAGACACTGATACAGTACCTAGAAATTAACCTGATGCGACTTAACTAAATAGGCAGATTTCCAGCTCCTTGATGTCCATGTCTGTGAGGTCTCTATGTTCTCTGACGTCCCCAATCAAAGACTGAGGCTGAGGCTTTTCATTCTTTTATTGGTAGAGAATGTTCCTGGTTTCCCTTCAAACAAATGTGAATATCCATAACAAAGGTAAAATTTCTCAGCATGGAAGGTCATGGTGTTATGGGTTTATTAAAGAAAATATTCACACATTCCTCCTGTAAATCACAGCACCTCCATCGAAAGACGGGATGGTCTTTCAATCCAATCAGTTCAAATGGAAACAGAAACTGTAAATCACTTGAATTCTTGACAGGGCATTCTCAATTATCTCTTCGTTATGACACCACTGGCATGCCAAAGAGTTTGTGTTTCTGAGTTTGATGCAGATGTGTTTTCCAAACTGATGTGCTTGAACGGGAATAGAGCCTAGCCTAAACATTCCTGCAGGGCGAGTTACACTTCATGTCATGAAATGCCTTTGGACCACAGCTGTCAGTCAAACAAATCTGAGGATTAAAGCTGCTCTATCTCCCTGTCTCTCTGAATTGTTTAACTTTGCTAAAGGGTTACATTTCTCTCCTCTGTGCTGCATGGCAAGGAACAGGAATCAACAATGGACCGAGCTGCTGAGCACTGGGACAGCAACAAGAATGTTGGTGGGGGTTGTGCGTGTGTGTGTGTGTGTGTGTGTGTGTGTGTGTGTGAGACAATCTGGTGAGTGGAAATGAATGAGCAGCAATCTCATCTCCTTCAGAGGCTCATTGGACAAAATAAAAGTTAAAGACAATGCTCATGAAAAAGATGAACGGTGGTCATTTCTGCCGTGAAATTTTCCTTTTAACTCGTTTGGCAGCTGGTAAAGGTAATCAGAGCACATAATGATATTAAAAATAAGAAAACGGGGGAGAAAAATGAAAAGGCATTGTGAATAACCTGAGAAAAAGGCTTGGAAAGCTCATGTATGGGTGTAAAACCTGCCCTCTATATAGACTAGGTGTGACTCTTGGTGCTCGGTCATTTCTTGTGGGTGTTTCCCAGGTAACCATCACTTCTCGTTATTAGAACTATTTTTTTTTTTTTTTTTTTTTGCTCCTATCTTGTACTTTCTCATTTTCTGGAGTTTAATTATAGACCTCCATTTTGACAGGAAGTAGCAGGTAAAAAGTGTGACTAATGACATGAATTAAGGTTCTGTTCAGTGTGGGTCTAACAGCTGAGTGTGCTGGCTCACTGGAAAGGCTCTGGTTCCCTTAAATTGGGATGGAAACTTAATTAAGGTTTCAGTCTAACCTTCACATAGGACACAATAATAGTACACAATAAAAGCTTTCGAGAAATTGATGTGTTTTGAAATGTTTTAATGCCATCAACTATGACCTTGTCAGTTGTTTCTTCTTTGGCTAGACGTTTCTTCATTCTCTGGTAAAGAAATCTCATCGTCAGACAGAGTGCAGAGCTGGGAAACTTTTTTTGTTTCGGTTCTAGTGATGTGCTATATAGAGCTGGGGAACATAGGACCCTGGGAACATGGGGATGACTTCATTCAGGGCGACCTTGTTTGGGCTGGTCTTCAGGGTTTTGCATGATGCTTGTGTAACCATCACTCATTCATTGAAAGTGAGCTTTCTCTCTTCAACGTGCAATGCACAGTTGCACCTTTGTTGCTTTTCTGACCTCTGATCCACTCATAACTTTATTTCTTAGATGCAGCTTGGAAACTCTCGCTACTTTTTCAGATCATTGGAAAAATGTGCATATTTTGACTGCTAATTGATTTGGTGACAAATTGGAACAGCAGATGCTGCTTGCTTGTCTGATTCAGCCAGGTTTGATGAGTACAGCACGTCCAGTGCATTGTGTAGCCTCTCTCTGTAGGACTGGGTGGTTGTATCAGATATGTTCATATGCAAGTATGGGATGTCAGCGCACTTTCTGAGCAGCCAGTAGCTACTCTCCTTGGAACTGAGTTGGCAATACTGACTTAACTTTAGTATAGCTGACCATGCAAACTGCACATTAGCAATAATCTTTTTTTGATCATTTTTAGGTGGATCTTTTTTTTTTTAAAAAATATGGTGATTGTCTTTATATGTTTTTGTCGGTAAGTGCTCAAGAAAGTATTGTTGTTAGTAGTTAATAGTCAGGACAATTATAGCAAATATGGATTTTTTCCTAACTTTTATGCAGCCATTGAACTTGAACTTTCAGAGACTTCAGACTTCCCTCACACCAGTATTCCATCAGCATGATAAAGTGGTCCAGACGTCCACTAGTTTCCCTGAAAGCAGCAGGACTGTTGTGTTTTGATGACTAGAAATTGGACAGAGTGAAATGGTCACTCCAATGGAAAAAAGTCCCGGGCAAACATTTGTTTTCCACAGCCAATTATCAGTTCTGTGGTTTATGAAAGTTGATGACTTTGTTAGCCACAGGAGCAGAATATTAACCAAAAATTAAACCGAAAATTCTGATTTGAAATTCAGGGGATTTTGATTGTATGTTGTGAAATCCTTAGTGTATTTGCATGATTTGCAAAAGGGCTTGTTGCAAATTAAAAAGTGGCCAAATTGTGGCAAAGGGTCAAATATTCCAAATGACTGGTGTAGTCCTTTAAGTCCAGAGTGAGTCTGACTGTAAATGCAGTGACGGACATTACATCCAACAGAAAGTTAACATTGCGATGAAGCCAGATGAGGTTGTTTGGTTTGGACTCCAGTTTCTGGCAAGCAGCTGTCAGAATGTGGCCATTAGAAACACAGTCAACATTCCTCCACTTTATTCCAGATAAAATACTATTCCTCTTAGCATCCTTATCAGTGGTCATTTTTTTTTGCAAGTAACGTGACTGCAGAGATAATTGATTAATAATGTCCTCCCCTCTCCTCCCTCTTCTCTTCTCCTTACCTTTCCTCTTTTCACCTTCATCTCCTCCCAGGGGTTGCCATGGTAACAGACGGTTTGATCTGACCACAGGAGTCATGATGGATGAAAATAGACCCTGATAAATATGTGGCTTTTGTCTTTCACCTCTGTCTCTCTCTCTCTCATACACACACACAACACACACACACACACACACACACACATTTCACAGCAGTGTGTGGCTTTCACTCATTTCAACCTGTGGAGGAATGTATCGGCACTAGGCCGTTCAAACTCTCTCTTTTCAGGTGTTGCTAAATATCATCACAATTAACATGAGACTTTTTTAATGCCAGTTATAATGACATATAAACCCTATGTCACAATTTGACATAAATATTCAAAATGAATAAAAAAAAATGAATTGCAGCCCTGTATTTGGCTGGTGTGCAACTTAAACCTGCAGGGATTAGAATGACCTGCTGTAAAAAGCGGGGAAAACAGGGAAACTGCTTAACATTTCTGACCTGCTAATAAGGGCTGGGGACAGTGTGGAATTCTGCCCGTCACTATGGATGAAGGAGTCTCAGAACAGCCTCAGACAATATTCAGACTGCCTGGAATTTTCTCTGGTTGGGAATGGTGGGTTCAGCAGACAGGAAAACCTATTTCTGAAAAAGGAATCTCTTGCAAAGCACCAATCACAGTTACATTTGTCTCACAGAAATGTCTGTGCTTAGGCCTCCCTTGCCATTAATTAATGTTTTTAAGGGATAGTTTACCCATTTTGAAAAATGTGATATTATTTCACTCGCCTCCAGCTGTTCTGTAGGACAGTAGTGGTGCTATCTTGCTCTCATTGTTACTGAGTGCTGGATTGGATGCTCCACGTGCTAACTGTTAGCCTCCTGCCACTGAGGTGTGGTGAGGTTGAGGTCAGGTGTTCCACCCAGGAGGTTACTCGTGATTCTGTGAGTTACTGTTTGTTTGGTTATTACTGTAATGTTCCAGTTTAATGGACTATGGAAAATAAATGTACTGAGTGTTCGATTGGAAAGTTTTTCTCGGACTCTGATTCAGCAGACACAGTTAATCAGAGTTATGCCAGCTTCAGTGTAGCACCTCAGTGGCTTAGAGCGTTGGCTGAGCCTCCACTATCCACCCCCTCCATGATGTCACTTCACCACACATGGCGGCGAGGTGAATAAGATGAGTTGGCAACAAGCCACCCAGGCCTTTCAAGCCCCGCCGTCACTGCTCATCATTTCTTTAGCCAATTAAAACATCATAACGCCTTTATGAGGGTAAACATTAGGTGATAGTGCCATGTTGTGGCCTGTGCTGTGTGAACTGAGGTCTGCATCCAGTCACTGAGCAGACACAGCTCACTCTCTAAGGACTGAGGCAACTCCATAAGAGGCTGCTTCCAAAGCCAACAGACAGTTTAAATCACACTGTTACAAGACAAATATTCAATCTTGCAAATTGCCCTTCTACGTGTGCATACACACACACACACACACACACACACACACACACACACAAACACATTCTCCTCTGTCTCTCTCTCCATCTCATTTATTGATCAGTCTTAATTAGAGGGTGGTACTTGCAGCATGTGAGGTGAAGTCATCTCCATTTTTTATCTTGTCTGTCTCAAGTGAGGATGAGGGTAACATTCAAGTCAACACTCATGTTCCTTTGTTCAAAAAAAGATTCTATAGTAGATTCAAAAGATTCAGTATTTTATAAATGTGATGTCAATAAATCAACAATCTGCCTTACTCTGAAGAAAGAGCTTCCACTGGACTTGCTGGTTTACCATACACTTGATGGTGAAGGTATACCATAATATTTTATTTACAACAATGTTTTGTCACACATTTTACCTATACCAAAAAGGCTCCTGCAATGTGGACAATTTGGATATTACATATGGCCATGTTGCGATTTTGCTAATATTTCAATTAGTTTTTCAGCTTTAGTGACACATATGAAAACCATGATGTCCGTTTTTTGTTTTGGATTATTTTGAATGAAGAATACGTTATCATTTTACTGATAATATGGATAAAGAAGCTCAACATTAAACTATTAATATGGTGATTACAAAAAAAGACATAACCATTATTGCAGAAAATAACCAGCGTTGTTTTTTGGTACTTCTCCACTTTGTTTTAGTTTACTTTTTCTTCATTTATAGCTCACATCAGGTTTCTCCAGTGGATGTCACTAGGGTTCGACTGTGGCGTACACTTTGCCTGAATGATTTATTCAAAGTGGAGGCCCTGAGCAAGCAAAGAAACACAAAACTATTAGCTTACTGCCATCATAGTTCAAGTTGACAATGGGTAATTCGTCAGTCATAGTTCATTCATCTTACTGCTTGGCTTGCTATGGGTTTGGACATCATGCCAGTCAAGCCATCAGTGCCATAATGTGCTCAACACTTCACCAGAGCATTACTACACTCAGCTGGAACACAGCCAAATGTTTGTTAAGGTGTATTTGAAAAGAAATGAGCTAGGTGTCAAAGCCAGAGATCAATCCATCATGGTCTGCAATTACAAACTAAATTTTACCTAAGGGACAGTAAAGTTTGAACTGAGTTGCAGCGTTAAGGCTGATGAATGTGTTTTTAACAGATAATGAAAAGGGATTCACCATGTGTGATTACTTATAGCAGATAATAGCCTCACTGTAATTTAACATGCCACGACATGCTTCAGCTAAATGGTGCTGATGGTCAGATATCATCTTGTCTCATATTCAGACAAATACACAGATTATAAAACATTTCGTCGCCACTATACATAGCCAAAGACGAGTTCCTTGCTTCTCTTCAGTGACCTTTGTCCCATGTGTTTTTATATCAGTGCAGAGCCAGGGCCTCAAAGAACCTGTGCCTATTGAAAAGCACTAACCAGCCTGATTCCCCACCTAAGACTCTTAACATAGTTTGAGGATCAGGATTATAAGAAATGCTAATTCTAATCCCAGCATTTTAACAATTCATGCCTTGGGCCTCTGTATTTGTTGTTAAGTGATGTATGGGGCAAGTATAGTCAAGAGTGGCATTTCAGGCGAGAGACAAACCAGTGGCATTGCACAGATTTCACTGGTCACGATTACAGTTGAGATACAGTACATTTGAGTCGTGTCACAGATAGATGCGTGGGAAAATCTCCAAACTCCTACACTGCTATTTTTATGTAGCCTGGTTTTCAGACCCCATGAATCACATTAATTCAGTGGGTTCAATGGATCTCGATCACAGATGCATTACGGAATTCGGTGCTTGTCCCACCTATGGACCAAGACCATTGGTCAAATGCGCCAAATTTAGCTTTGTGGTCGGTAATATCACAACTCTTCATGCCATCTACCATTTGTTTACTTCTCACAGTGCCATCAAAGTATTTGTCCAATCAGACATCTTGCACAGATTCCAATCACATCTACCTGTGGAAATGAGACCAGTTCCATATAATTGTCCCGGGCGTTCAGGTTCTGCCACTTGGTTCTTAGTCTCCTGGTTTCATACTAACTCTCCTTATCTATACAATCTATACAATCATGCATATACTTCAGCGCCATCTGTATATTGTCATACTCATTCCATATGTATATTTTCACATCTCGTATCTCCTTTCCTTAGGTTAGCCCTTATTGTATTTTTTGAGTCTTTAGTCTTTCTAGTCTCTATTGTATATTTTTAGCCTTTATTCTTTTTTTAGTTAACTTTATTGTATGTTTCTACTGTTGCTGCTGGAACACCAGAATTTCCCTGGTTGGGATCAATAAAGTATATCTATCTATCTATCTATCTATCTATCTATCTATCTTGTGGACATGGAGATTCACAAGGGCTGCATCCAGGTTAGCAGAAAAAAAAACTTTGTCCAGCTCAGATCCCGAGGTGCTCCCAGGCATCCTCGGAGAAATAGCATCTCCAACTGGTCCTAGGCATACTGAAAGTTGCAGTCCCCTCAGTGTGTCCTGGTTCTACCCTGAGGTCCCCTCCAAAGGGAGTCTTTATTGAGAGATTTTGGCAGTTATTTTTCCTCCTGCATCATTTTCAAATGTAGTAGTAACTCATTCATCTTCACCATACTGCAAGGTGCCTTGACCCATTGTCTCTCAACTTTAAGTCCATTTACTGACAATGGAGTATATCAAGAACAGATTCAGATTGTCCTTACATCTTTTCCTTGGTCCGAATGTACGTATTATCTTTTTTTTTTTTTTTTTTTTTTTTTTTTGCACTAACTGAAATAGACTTAAGTTATCACTTAAACCTTCTACAAACCTCCTGCTCGGTATATAGTCCTCTGCAAAATATAAGTTAGCATGGCGCATCAGTCTGACAGGTGGGAAAGCTTGCTGGGGGAGGAAGAAATCCTGACTGTTTTACATCAGCAGTGCATTCTCAATCACAGATTGCATCTTTTTGATCTGTATGATGATTTTGACTTATACTTTTGTTTTCATTTTATTTCATTTTAGAGATACAAAAAAAAATATCAGATTTTCAAATAGCGGACTTGCAACAGTAACAGACAGAGACAGTGCACTCAGACCTTCTCTTTGATTGTGTTTGGCACTAAGATATTTCGCAACTGGATAATTTCAGAACTTTGTGAAAAATGGTTAAACCATTTGATGTTGCTACTGCTTACACATTTTTAATGCCACTTAACCTTTTTGTGTGCTATTATTAACATTACTTTAGAAACTGTTTATTTGGCATGAGGTATCTGTTTTGGTTCCTGAAGCAGGCAAAACAGTCTGCAACATTTTAGTTAGTGTCCCTTTTACTGTCTACTAGTTAAGATATAACTTAAATCTCCATGGTACAACAAAGGTGAACAGACAGATAATGAAATCACAATCATTCACAGATAGTATGAAACAGTGCATAACAGTGCAATGCTGCCACGAATAAGCAATTTGCTTCATGTGGACATCTGTGTATTGGAATTCCCTGACCCATGTTCCATATTTTAGCATGGTAGGGTGAGGGGCTAACAAATTTTCCTTTAGTCAATGCTCATCCCAGATGATGCAAAATCCTTTGAAATTCTCAATTTGTGTGTAAAGTACTACAAGAAAGATAAGAGTATTGGTGCCACACCACATCCTTGCTTGATGCCAGTTTAGATGATGAAAGACTCGGCTGCAGATCCATAGAGGATGACAAAGTTGATGATGATTATCAAAAAATAAATAAATAATGAGTAATAAAAAATGACTACCATCTTATCAAAGTTTGCTGATGATGGCTGCAAATTTTGCAGAATAGCTGTACTTAGGCAGGTTCTTCCAAAGAGCCTCACAGCTGATTTACTGAGATTTTTTCTTTAAATCGATGATGGCCATGTACAGCTCTTGGTGTTGTTCTTGGCATTCTTCCTATACCTCTCTTTTGACCAAGACCATGCCAATAATGCTCCATGGGTGCCAGAAGTTTGATTTCAAATAGAATGTTATCTGGCAGAGGCAAAAAGCCGTTCAAGGGATCCCTTGAAGCTGGAAATCACTCCCAAGTAACCTTTTCACCAGTTCCCACATCAAAATGACCTGACCACTATTTTCCTTCAAGAAACTTTTTAAACTGTAGCTAACCAGTGGCATGGCGTGACTTTTTGACTTGGTGAGGCTACGGTCGGTAAGGTAGCTCTGTGTAGCACCAGAGAGCCAACTGCTAGCTGTTGGCCCCAATAGCCCTGCTAGAAAAACCAGCATAGACCAGCAAGGCTGGTCACCAGCAAAACCAGCATGGGGTATGCTGGTTATACCAGCAAAACCAGCATATGTTGTGTTTTGGTGCTGGTGACCAGCATCCCATGCTGGTTATGCTGGTCACCAGCATTCCATGCTGGTTATGCTGGTCCAGCATCCCATGCTGGTGACCAGCATAACCAGCATGGGATGCCGGCCCAGCAAACAGGCCTGCAGTGGCCCTTTACAAGCCCACTTAGGGCAGCCTTAAGGGCCCCCAGTGGGCTGCCCGCGCAGGTCCCCTGAGAATTTGCTCATTGGCAAAATGTTGGCCCCTCAGTGCTGGTCCCACATGGGCAGTCCTCATTAACCCCTAAGGAAGCCTGCACTGGCCCACTTAGGGCTGGCGAGAGGGCGCCCTCGCTAGGCCCACACTGATTTTGCAGTTAAATCCCCCTAATAATCTAAAACAATAAATCAGTTCCACACATAAATGTATTTCAGCTAGTAGTGTAGTTTCTTTTGGGAGTTCCATACATCTGAAATGGATGTGGTCATTGATGTATGCATTGTCAAAAATGTACAATAGTCAAAAGGATTCCAATCAATTCATTTATTAAATACAAACACATTACACTGAATGAAAAATGCTCTACTCTGCACATTGCAGCCTTATTCATTTAAGACAGGGTTGTCAAACTGGTGCCATGGAGGGCCAAGAGGCTGCAGGTTTTCATTCCAACCGAAACCTCCACCAGGTGATTTCACTGATTGGTTCCTCCTTTCTGATACAAGGTGAGGTAATCAGTGAAATCACCTGGTGATCTATTGATATCTATTGTTCGTGACCCCCTAGCTCTTCCTACTAAACATGGTCAACGGAACATGAGAGGAACTGCAGTCAAAATTCAAATATGAATGATTCAAATTCAGTTACTAGTGACACATTTTTCAGCCCATACTTCAAACAAAGAAAAAGCAAAAACTGCAAAAACTCTGACCTCTGATGCTGAAAATATATTCTTGTGTGCTGCTAACATGTCCATACTTCAATTGAGGTGATGTATTGATTGGCAAAGCTCACTCTTCCCCCAAAGTCTCTTGCTAGCGCTCCATTCGTCCACCCGCTGTCTCTTGAATTCCGTAGCCACACCTTAATCTCATCCTCAACTTCAGACTCCTGAGGACTTGGCTGGAGGGAGCATTTTCTTACAGCCTCTGAAACATAAAAGTAAAGGGGCCTATATAAAATAATGTGTAGTGAGCAGTATCTATATGCTATTTCTAATACCAGTGTTACCAAACAGTCATTTATTTTTGGCGGGCCGCCACAATATCAACACTGTCCTCCACATATTAATTTTCTATTTCCAGAGTTGCGCACCATGTTCAATCACTTAGACAGCGTAGCAGTGAATATCATGTTAAATATGCTGACAGAGTGGATGTATTCCTTCTTTGTGTGTGTGTGCTTGAGTGAGAGAGAGATATACCTTAATCTCTCTACTCTGTGTCACAAACCAGGAAGTCAAGATCAACTCCTCTTCTGTCTGTACTTCTTGGTTTTCTGTCTCTGTTCTGGAAGAGAGAGTAGGGTGGGAACAAAGAGGGAGAGAAACAGAGGGATGGAGTGAGAGAGAAGGAGAGTAGAGAAAGAAGGCCAAGACGTGGGTAATTTTCCTTGTGAAAGACAATAAAAGCACGTTACAGTATCTGTTTATTCTAGAATTCACATTGTTTGTGTGAAGATAACATTTGACATTATGAGCATATTTGGGTGTGTCATTTGTTGTCATTTGTTGTACAGGGCTCCAGACTGCGACCAAATGGTCGCTTTTTGCAGCGACCCTTGAGACAGCGCAAGCATATTTGGCAACCACTTGCACGTGTGCAACTTGTAAATTTGCCGACATTTTTTTTATGTCTAAAAATGTCCAGGAACTAGCGGTTATGAAGGGAAGGAGTTTTAGGGAGGTGTCGTTCGGACCTGATCACATCTGGATCAGCTGTCAGTCAGTTCAATAGCTGTTTGTGTCTGAGCACATCAGTGCTGTAATATTAGGCTCACAGCCATCTGAGTTTCTCTCTCTGTACTGTTACCTGATCAACAAACATCTGCACTGAATAAAAACCTGCATGCAGTATTTAAACTGTGCACTGTGTCAGGCAGAGGCACACAAATAAGTTTTACTGAAAAGAAACGTTCATATTTTTGATTATTAGTATTGTCTGTTTTCACTGATGTCCTGATTTTAAAGTCACGGTTTAATAACCCATAATTTTATAAAAGTGTCTTTTGTTCATCACACTTTATTGAGGCTAAATGCTTCAGGAAATTTTTTCTTTTATCACTTTTATCAGCGCTCAATGGTCAGCCTGACAAGTGTTTTTTTTCCCCCTAGCAAACAGACTCATCTACTCTCTCTGACTTAAGTCCATAAAAATAATCCAAATCCATAACAGTTCACATGGGAAGTAGCTACTGATGAAAAGAAAACTATTTCTGATTAATGCAGTCATTTAAAAACTGACTGGTAGTTCTGGAAAAAAAACAGCTGCTTGGTAATATTATCTCTGCTAATACTGACCACAATGCTGCCCATTACAAGTCACTTACACGCATCAGACACCGGCCTCCAAGTATCACTTCATTTTTAGCCAGAAAAAAAGCTGTGTACGTTAAGCCCTGACTTCTAATAGTCTATTTTAACGTACAGTAGCCTTTAACGCACAGTAGCCTACTTGGTACACAATACATTTCTCTCGCTGAGTTTCTCCACTGTGCTTGCCTCCTCACTCTTACACGTACTGAACTCCGTTTTACACTGTGGACCCTCCACGACTAGCATGAGTAAACCGTGAAGTGCCGTGAGGATGCGCAAACCGGCGCAAACAAAGTGGACTTGAGTAAGTAGAGGATGTAAGGCCATGTTTAACAAATGCCCCCTCTGTCTCCTATCCGCAGAAACATAGTACATACGGAGAGACTGTGACGTTAGCTGAAAAAGGCACAGACCCACACCGAGGAGTGTAGGTGGTGTGACCCACGCAGCTGACAAATCATTCCCGGACCCTCAGCCTTCCTCACGCACACACTCAGACAGGTGAACTCTCTCCCCCTCAACATGGATTATTAAAATTATAGTAAAAGAAAAACGTCGGCAAATTCCACGCACAACGACGCGCGTGCTTTGCGAGAGAAGCTGTGAAAATATTGGCGCTGTCTCAAAAACGGCAAAATGCCACGATCTGGTCGCAGTTTGGAGCCCCGACTGTTGTCAGAAAATTAAATACTCTCGCGGGCCACTGAGGTAATCGGACATGAGGAATATGAGAAACAGGATGATAGGGACCACTAGCCCAACCTTATATTTATTTTTCGCTGAGTGAAGCTTAAGCTAAGCCAACCGTCAACGTCAAGGTTTGCTAGCTGACAAAGATAGCTAACATTCGTCAACGTTCGAAAAAATGGCTAATGGTCTGAATTAACGAAAACCATACTCAAATACAATCCCAGGAGAACACACACTATGACAATATTTGCTGTAACATTAAACTTTAAGATGAAACATTACAATTAAAACTCACCTCGGCAAAATACCACCTTCAGCCAGAAGAAGTAACGGTCGCGTTCTGTTCCGGTGGGGATGTGAAGAGGCTCAAGTGCGTAGTGATATATGGCACCTCTTCAGCAGAAAATAGTTCCAAGCACGGACGTAATTTGGGGAGGGGGCAGGGAGGACATGTCCCCTCCACTTTTTCAAAAGGCAGTTTTGGTCCCCTGCAGTTTTTACTGTCCAAAAACAATGTTACGCTATATTAAATGGAGACAGGTCAAGCACTGGGACCCAGCGGAAAACGGCCGCTCAAGCTGAAGCCTGTTTCCCTTGAGACCGCCCACAAGCTCTTCGATTGGCTCTGCCGTTTCTTGCTAATGTGTGATTAGCCGTTCCCGCTGCCACTCACTGGTTGTAAACAGCGCCTGGACTTGCTCTCCGGTGAAAAAAGGGGAAAAAAGCGATGCGCATCACCGGTGTTTAGCTCGTTAGCCAGGAGTCCGTCTTCATCTGCCACTGTAAGTCCAATGATCGACGACACTATGTGTTTGGAAGCTTTGGCTAAATTGATTATGTTAAATGTTAATAGTTAACTATTCTGTGGTCTTTGAGTCAAACTGACCCGTGTTCACTTTTCTTTTATATTTAAAATTATATTTTCTTCCATATAACTGCCTGAAAATGGCAGATGGTTCTCTGTTACACTCACTTCAAATAAAATTGATGATCACTACTTGCATTGAATTATGGATATATATATATATAATTTATTTATATATATATTTTTTTCAGTTTCTCCCCTCCTGTGATATTCCCTGGTCAATTTGATCTGCCCATCACTGGGTGGTGCTGGGTGGTGGTCCAAACACTTGAAATGATTTCATTTCATTTTCACATATACCAGTCTGCGATAATCCATCCATTTATATGCCTGAGTTTAACTATTGTCAAAATAATTCAGAATTTCTGCTTTTTTTTTTTTTTTTTTTTTTACTAAAAAATGAGGTATAATTTTATGTAAATGAGGTCTATTGACCAAAAAAATGGTAAACTGTTAATTTTGAACCCTGCTAAACCTTTTAAAACATCTATTATCTATTATATTATCTATTAAAAATTATAGGCTTTTCTTGTTAAAAACAAAAAATAATATTTGTTGATGAGTTTTTAAGTGATCATGTGTAGACACAATCCAATTCAAATAATGGATTTTTTATGCATTCTGTGCAGAGGCTATAAATGCAGTCTCTCTCTGAATTTCAAATTGCATTTAAAAAAAAAAAAAAAAAAAAAAAAAAAGCCGCCAAAGCGTGGGAAATGACTTTGGGCTGCCTGCACAAAACCAGCATGGGCCCAAAGGTACAAAACTTGCTCTGGACCCAAATGGGCTGGCCCACACTGGGCCAACATGGGCTTTCTGTGGGCAATCCACTATTATGGGCTGCTTACGGAGAGCCCGTGGTGAACTCAGAGCTCTGGGCCTTGCCTGGGCAAGCCAGCACTGGGCCGGTGTAGGTTTGGTCTGGGCTGGCCCTAGCCCACAGTGCCCACAAAAAGCCTGCGTGGGCCCCACTGGGGCATGTTTGCTGGGGGATGCTGGTCACCAGCATGGGATGCTGGTCCAACAACATCCCATGCTGGTCCAACAACATCCCATGCTGGTCACCAGCATGGGATGCTGGTCCAACAACATCCCATGCTGGTCCACCAGCATCCACCAGCATTTCCATGCTGGTCCACCAGCTACACCAGCATCAGACCAGCACTAACCAGCATTAACCAGCATAGACCAGCAAAGAATCCATGCTGGTCTATGCTGGTTTTTTTAGCAGGGAGCTAACTACAGTCAAGGAATGGGCAAGCTTCTGTCAGGAACAACATCTGAAAATTTGTCCACCTAAAGGTATGAACTCACATCTCTTCAGCAGGATTTCAAAAAGTTCTTTCCAGTACTGTTTGGTTGCCTCATAGTCTTTAAGACACTGGCCATCTACCAATCATGGTAGAATAAGCTGCATAGTACTTGGCCCCTGCAGACATCTTGTTGCTTCACTTTCATCTCTCCAGTTTATTTTTGGACTTTGGAAGCTGTTATGCACATGATATTTTGCATAAGATGCCTACCTATCATTTTAGGACCTACATGTCTGATCCAGAAATGCTATGAAAAATCACTCTTGAGTGAACTGACACAAGAAGCTGATGGTGTCCCTTGAGGCTTCTTATTTTAGGTTTTACTTGTCTTCAGTGGTAGATATCAAGTTTATACCTCTAAGATAATGCCTCATGTTTTTTAATCAAAATTTCTTTGATTGCTTCACTGTACAACTAAACACTGTACTCCTCAGTTTGCAGGGAGCAGTGCAATTTAAACCTCCCAGTTCCCACTTGGGGACATTTGACAACTCCAACAAAAAAAAAAAAAAAAAAAAAAAAAAAACACATGGCTGCTAATTTCTGCTTCTGAAAGTAAAAATAAAAGAATAGTGAGTGAACTGAACAACATCAACAAGGAGAGAGGACATATATAAGGCCATTTTTAGTGTGTACATTGGTCATTATATCCCAAAGCATTACCCAAAGCATTTTTGGGGGTTGGATTTTGGTGGTGCACAAAATGAAATTGAAATTGTTTACAGATTTTTGCTGTAGCCAGGAGCTTGCTTTGACATCATATGCTGTTTCTGGGTGAACTCTGGGTCATACCCAAGCTCCCCAGAGGTAGTTCCCATTGGGAAAGGTGTTGGAGAGCACTTTTCCCAATGGGCCCGGAGACTTCCCCCAGTTTGCAGGACATCTCGAATGCAGCATCCAACTGTCAACCCCAAGAGCATTTAAAGCTTGAAATGTAACCCAATGCTTCTTGCTTGAGATGCACAGTGACAGACCTTCTTAAAAAGGTTGAAAACTATCTTCTTTTGAAATTTTGGTTTAGTGGGGAAAATTCTCTGATCCCAGCTCTCAGTTTTGACCACACAATATCTGATACCACTATCCAACAAATATATGAGTACATCCCTGTTGATAATGATAACAAGTAGGCTAAGGGATAATCCACTCCGAGGCGGTCTGTTATTGAAAAATAATGACTGAGGTGGAGGCGAAGAACCTGCGCCAAGGTCATTATTTTTCGATAGCAGACCGCCTCAGAGTGGATTTCCCTGCTTGGTACACAGCTTGTATAGATGGTCTACATACCAACATGACAGTAGAAAAAGCAAAAAAATGACAATACAACTTTTTTTTTGAGGATGGGTGGTATCGTCGTGTTGATGCTTCAGGTTTGCTAGTTGCTCAGTTAGCCTACGCCAGGCAGGCAGCTAGCTAGGAGCAGCAGAGATTAATGCTGCATTCACGTCATACGGAAAGCAAAGTAGAAGCCAGATAGGTTCCCATCACTACTTCATTAATGCTAAATGTTCATATCAGTTTAAAAAGTAAAGTAAGCAGGAAAGTAAAGTCAGACCATGGTCATTTCTTCAAGTCCATACTGAAATGTAACACGATTAAACTGGTGATAGAGGTGATTTGTTAGTTACAAATTTGGATTTAATTACATGTAGCAGGTGCCATTTTCCAGCTACTTCCACGGTATTTATGTCTTTATCGGCTATATTGGAGCTTTCAGAAATGTACAAGAGTTCTAGATATAATAACTAGTTGGATCTTGATGTGAATGCTAAACCTTGAGTTGGTACTTAAGGTAGGAACACATCTTAACAGTGGTAATGTTGTTATGACACTGGGGCTGTGTCCGAAATCACTCACTCACTCCCTCCTCCCTACTCACTATATAGGGAATTCAATGTAGTGAACTCAATAGCGGACCGTTTCGGACACTACTTCGCCCGTTGTTCGGCGCCGTTCCGCAATGCATGATGGGATATATTGTCTGGTTAGTGACCATCGGATGTCCACTACATTTTGCGGTGGATTGTGGGATACATCCAGTGGACTATATAGTGAACATTAATAATCACACACAACATTCGGACACCCCTACAAAATGGCGTAATCACTATATAGTGCCCTATATAGTGATTAGGGAGTGATTTCGGACACAGCCTGAGTGTTGCCAGTCAGCAGCTGAACTGACTTCTCTCCGTAGCTCTCCCTAGCTAGTTAGCTAGCTTGCTAATCCACAACACACACACACAACAGCTCAACAAACCTTCTTTGTTGAGGCACATTAATTAAGGGATAAACAGCTGCTAGGTGTGTGTTAAATGGCTTTAAGGCACTTCGTGAAGCAACTTCTGCTTCATGTTGAATGGTACTTTGCCTCCACATCGTTCCTTAAAACCATTTAACCACACTCACTCGTTGATTATCCTGATTGGTCATGGTCATGTGCCAACATAATAAAGAGCAGGAGACAATATTTCAAAAATTCCACTGGTGTGCTTTCCTCCCTGTTTATCAAGTGGATAGTTGATAACAAATAAGCTCTGACAGCTGTGCTTTTTAATGTTGCTATGGTTACACGCTGGGTAGAGGATGACTTTAGAACGGTGATTAAACTTGAGCTGAACTACCTGTGCAAAACACAGTTTTAATGCACACCTGCCAGCCAATCACCAAAGAGTATTCACATAGCCCATGGTCAGTTGGTCAGGTTCTGATGAACAGAAATAACTGACCTAACAGAACGCTTACATTGACCTGTAGAATACATTAAACCATTATACAAAAATCATTGTACAACTGTATAACTATATATCTATAACTGTATATCATCTCCTTCTAACATAGGTCATGAATGCCAATGCTCCTCCTGCCTCAACACAGAGCTCAGAGGTCATGCCCGCTTGAAAACTGCTAGAAATGCATTGTCTTGCTCAGGGACGGGGCTTGAAGGTTGTTGTTACTACTCTCTGTGCCACCCTGCTGTCAAAGGGTAATGTCAGGAGGGCTTCTAATGTCTCATTTGTGGTAACCAGTGCCAATAGCTTTTTGCATTCTTATCTTCCACCAGTCAGTGGCTCACCTGGCAGAGCACATACCACGTATCAGTGCTAATCCTCTCCACAGCAGCCTGGGTTCCGGACCGAGCCCTTTACCACGTCACCCCCTCTCCCTCTCCCCCGCTGCCTTTCCTGTCTCTCTCCATTGTCCTTATCAAATAAAGAAAAGAAATGCCAAAATAATAATCATTAAAGGAAAAAAAATCTCCAATCTATACCTGATCCCCTATAAAGAAGCCAGATTACAAAAGGTGTTCATCTACATCAGTGCCAAAACCCACAATCAAATATAATTTCCTATCAACTAAGGTGAAAGGAAACACTTCTTGAATGTTGTCTGGTCAAAGGTTAGCCTTTGAAATGTGGCATGAGGGTGAGGTTTTCTTCATGTCCGTGCCATTTCGAGGAACCAACCCAAGTCTAGGCCAAAACAAACGCCACGAGACCGGACAAAAATTTCAGTAGATTTTTTTTTTTCTTATATTAAGTGTTTCTGAGTACAGTTTCTGCTGTGAGTGTGATTTCCATTTGTTTCACTTTCTCTGCTTCTGTGATTAAATACTGTGCAGGGGGCTCAAAGGTTCAAAATGGATGAATTGTTACCAGAGTTACAGACACTCAGACAGACTCACAGACAGGCAAACAGTTGTCTGGCACTTCCATACTCGTTAATGAGCCAGTCTAACTAAAATAAATTTAGAAGTTTTGACTTCCAAATTTGATCCTGTAGTTTTTATCATTATAATGAAGTGTAAAGATCAAGAAAAATTAACATAAATTTATTTGCAAGCCAATGGGGGGATAAAGAAGTTACAACAGGGAGCATTTAGGGCCAAAAATGTTCCCTCTCAGCTGATAGTTTCATCCTAATGAGTGACCAAAAAATAACATCTTATCATCAGTCACTGTCCCTGTAATTTGGTGGAAGTGGACAGGTTTGGAGAAATAATAGATGGGTGTCCTTAACCATACTGTAGCACAGAGTTAAATGAACTGACCCCCCCACCCCAAACTAACACACACACACACACACACACACCTCCACCCCCTCAGCCCCACCACCTCTGCTAACATATGCAGTGGGGCTAGAAACCCCTGATCAACCCGTTCCTCCCTTCCCATCATCTGTGCGCTCAGGGCGGTCAGAGAGACAGGAGAGAGAGAGAGAGAGAGAGAGAGAGAGAGAGAGAGAGAGAGAGAGAGAGAGAGAGAGAGAGAGAGAGAGAGAGAGAGCTGCAGTAGTTATGGCACCTGCACCGGTCTTATTGTAAAGGGGGCATACCTAAAAGAAAGAAAGAAAGAAAGAAAGTGGGACTTAGCCACACAAAAAATTAAAGAAAGAAAGAAAGAAAGAAAGAAAGAAAGAAAGAAAGAAAGAAAGAAAGAAAGAAAGAAAGAAAGAAAGAAAGCTCCCCTTATCCGAGGAAGACACCGTCACATCCTCCGGGACGTTCTCGATGACGGTGGTCCTGATGAGAGTGGTGCTGTGGGTGTCCGCCTGCCTGCTGCTGGCGTCCGGCGGGTCGGCCTGCGGACCGGGCAGAGGCTACGGGAAGCGGAGGCACCCCAAGAAGCTGACACCGCTGGCCCTGAAGCAGTTCATCCCCAACGTGGCGGAGAAAACCCTCGGAGCCAGCGGCAAATACGAGGGGAAGATCACCAGGAGTTCGGACAGGTTCAAGGACTTGACTCCCAACTACAACCCCGACATTATCTTCAAGGATGAGGAGAACACCAACGCCGACCGGCTCATGACACAGGTATGTGGCGGAGGGGAGACACAGAAAGAAAAGCTAGGAGTCGTTTCGTTGGAACCGAATTTGACATAATAACGAAGTGATGAATGACAGTTGGATTTGAAGCGACAAAAGAGCGCAGCGGTCTCTTTCTTGCCAGTGAACCGTGATGCGGACGCAACATCTCCAGTTGGCTCCAGCCGAGCATGATAAATCAAACTGGTCAATAACGAGGAGACTGGCCCAGTCTCTCTCTCTGCTGGGACATGATTTCACAATATGTCAAAGAGAACATGATTGCAAGTGAAATAACCAGCTCGCTCACTCCGTCCGCACGCGGCTTTGACGCACGTTTGCGCCTTCTGGCTAGTTGGGGACACTTTCAGAACGAGATGCGCCAAGAGCAGCAAGTGTTGTGTTCCCCGTGCTTTTTACGTGCTCACATGAGCTGGAAATGAGTGTGTTGAAGGTGGCACATCTTTACAAGTGCTCTCTCTCTCTCTCTCTCTCTCTCTCTCTCTCTCTCTCTCTCTCTCTCTCTCTCTCTCTCTCTCTCTCAATTTGTCAGTACTAAGGGGGCTTTATTGGCCTGAGACAGTATTCCATACATTGCCAAAGCACCACAAAGTGACACAATTTGAACATTGAGGGGGGGAAGTGAAAAAGTAGAATTATAGATTCAGAACAAAAGATAAAAAGATAGCAGATTAAATATTTGTGATACTGGTCTTTTTTTTTTTTGTCATTTTCCCCTAACCTATGACAGCAGCTGATGTGTTTTGCTGCTACAACTGCACACTGTGCTTTCTCTCCACATAGGGGATTTTTTTTTCGAAAATCTCTCTCTCTCTCTCTCTCTCTCTCTCTCTCTCTCTCTCTCTCTCTCTCTCTCTCTCCCTCACACACATACACACACACACACACACACACACAATGCAGTGTCCCCGATCTCAACTCATGCATGTTGTCTCCCCTATATGTCTATTGATCCCACTGAGAAGCATCTGCTCTGATCAAAATAAGAGTGGCCGCCTGCATCACAAAGTCCCATTTAAAGTAAACTGGCATTTTATCTAAAGCCTTGTTCAGTGGTGACATTTCAGATTCAGTGCATTAGCCTGTGTTGCAGCATTGCCCTGCAGGCTACCAGATAGGCTGAAGTGTGCCTATATGTTACTGTTTTTGTGTAGGCGGCCTACACAAAAACACATCATAGTAGGCCTATGATGTTTTTATGGGGGTTTATTTATTGCACTTTTAAAGCTGCATTCTGGTAGCCTAAACTGTAATTTGAACTGTGTATTTATCTCAGGTTGTATGAAACGACAGAAAATTTGGGTTTATAATTTGCAAGCAGATGACTCTGCTTTGTTTTCATATAGCCTACATGTAATGTAATGAGATTAAGCCTTCCGCTACATGTAATTCATTACCTCAAAGCTCTGAGGGGCATGGGCTATTGCCCAGCCTATAGGGGAAAGTATTAGGTCAAAGGCTTTATGAAACACAACTCTGCTGTCAGTTTCCAGGATGAATATAATGGAGAATAACATGTGCCAACATCAGCCTGAATGAATTTCAGCCAAACCAAAAAGCCTGTGCACTACTGTTAGCAAGCTGTGATACCACAGTGACAAGATATTACTCTCATGAAATGAACTCAAACTTTGTACTGCTTTATGGAGTCAATATCTGTCAGGTGGCTTTCCTTTAGTCTAGCTGAAATTTAATCCTGTAATTGTTTAACATTGTTATGGAGACCAAAGGTCAACCAGAAATTTGGGAGCCATATCTTCAAGGAAAAAAAATCAGAGGGTTGAGGATCTTTGATGAGTTTTCTAGGCGGTGTCATATTTGTCAAATATCGTGTGTGTTTGTGTCTTGTACGTTAACCCTTTGAACTCTGGAAAAAAAATACCAGAACACCAGTAAAAAAGTCAGAAAAAGTAGAAATAACCCAGAAACCAGAAAATTAGCAAAAATATTTTTATTGAATGTTTGTGAAAGGCTATGGTCAGATGCCTTTCACATGCATTTAAATTAAAGGGAAATTACACTGTTCCTCATTTTACTGATGACGCCCTGGAAGGCCTTTGGGTCCCCGGACCCCACTTTGGAAACCACTGAACTAGCCCATAGGTCTAGTGATTTAGGATAATGGTGATAACAGTGAGCTCACACTAAGCTAAAATGCTTATTGTTTGAACCTGTTTCTCCCTTTTCAGAGATGTAAGGACAAACTGAACTCTTTGGCTATTTCAGTCATGAATCAGTGGCCCGGGGTCAAACTCCGGGTCACAGAGGGCTGGGACGAGGACGGCCATCACTCAGAGGAGTCCTTGCACTATGAGGGCCGGGCCGTGGACATCACCACCTCCGACCGGGACAAGAGCAAGTACGGGATGCTGTCCCGGCTGGCTGTGGAGGCCGGCTTCGACTGGGTCTACTACGAGTCCAAAGCCCATATTCACTGCTCTGTCAAAGCAGGTGGGTGGACAGGAGAGACCAGGGAACTTCAGTCAGGGATAAGCCTCCCTCTTGTTCTCACATATACAGTGTCACGACTTTGTAATAAACAGCTGCAGATTCCATAGGTGAAAAAGTGATTTAGAGGTATAAAAAAAACTGGACTATGTTTAGGCTATATTTTGATAAACACTGAGAATGCTGGTGCTCAAATGATAAAACAGAATCCTTTCAGGTACATCGTGATGCATTCTTTCCTTCTAATCTCAAAGCAAATTCTAATGATTTCTTTGAAATATCTGTGAGGAAAGGCAATGAGCAAAAAATGTTCAAAACATTAGCAAAAGAAAGCATAAAATACATCAATGAATTAACTAATTATTAACTAATTATATTAATCAATATTAAAAAAAATTCCTCCCTAAAATTGAAAATACAGCGAAGTTTGTCGACAGGATCAAATAAAACTGCCCACAGGCTCCTAGATTTACATTTGAATTTGTTCTTTAGCTAACATCTTGACCACCAGCAAACTGTAAGTTGTTAACAAACCATTTTTTCCTCAGAAAAAGATTTGTAATTCACATTGTGAGGGTTCTTCCCGTTAAAGGGGAGTTTTACCTTGCCACTGTCGCCAAGAGCATGCTCAGGAGGGAATCTGTTGGGTTTCTTGTTTCTCTACTATAATTTGTAGAGCGTGGTCTTTACCTGCTCTACCTGTAAAGCGTCATGAGATAACTTCTGTTGTGATTTGACGCTATATAAATAAAGTTTGATTGAGTTTGATTGATTGATTCTCTTTCTCTCTTTCTTCATGATCCTTCAGAAAACTCGGTTGCAGCCAAGTCAGGAGGTTGCTTCCCCGGTTCGTCCTTGGTGCTCCTGGCGGATGGAGGGACCAAACTGGTGAAGGAGCTCCAGCTGGGGGACAAGGTGCTGGCCGCCGACCTGCAGGGAAACGTGGTGCCCAGCGACTTCCTCATGTTCATGGACCGAGACCGGCAGATAACGCGAGAGTTCTACGTCCTGGAGACCGACGAGCCGCGCCGCAAGCTGACGCTGACCCCCGCTCACCTCGTCTTCGTGACCAACAGCAACAGCAGTGACAGTGGTGACGCCGAGGCCGTGTTCGCCAGTAATGTGACACCGGGGCAGAGGCTTCTCGTTATAGGCGACGACCACCCGGACCGCCTGATCCCCCTGACAGTGAAGCGGGTTTACGTGGAGCAACACGCAGGCTCTTACGCACCCGTAACGTCTCACGGAACCATCATAGTGGACCGGGTTCTGGCATCGTGCTACGCGGTGGTCGGGGATCACACCCTCGCACACTGGGCCTTCGCTCCGGTCCGGCTGGGGCGCGCGTTCACCTCGCTTGTGGGGATGTTGAAGGAGCTCAGCGGCATGCACCAAGCGGACGGCGTGCACTGGTACCCAGACCTCCTCTATCACATAGGAAGCTGGCTTCTGGACAGCAGCTCCTTCCACCCGCTCAGCTGAGATACACACATCTAGAGCTGGATTCACACTGGAGCAGAAAAGAAAAGATTTAATCCCAGCTACGTCCAGGATTAAACTACAAAAATCACATTTCTTTTTTATGCCTGTGTTAGGCCTTTGAGACAAGCATGGGCATCAGTTAGGCTAAGGTGTGGTAGCCTGTTCTCCATTAAAGCAAGTCCAGCTTTGATCTTGTAGTGTTTATCATTATAATGCAGAGTAAAATTCCCTTGAAATTTGTCTGGAAGCTGTATGTCAATCAAATGCAGATGCCCCGCTGGGCCTGCTGGTGGCACTACAGGAAAGGTCATGGGGTCATTAGAATTTTCATGTTTCATCCTCTCGGTAACATGAATGTTGTCACCAAATTTCATGGCGATAGAAAAAAAATGCAACCTTAAGGATTGGACCTGTTGGTGGCGTTAGAGGAAGGTCATAGGGTCACCAAAATGGACAGATATCATCCTCTAGCCCAGTGGTTCTCAACCTGTTGTTCGGGACATCCCAGGCGGTCGCAAGAGAAATTTGAGGGGTCGTGAGATAGCTTATGGCACTGGTTCTCAAATGGGAGTACACATACCCCTAGTGGTACATTGGAGTACTGCAGCAGGTATGTGAGATTTCCGAAAAACGTTAATTTAAAAATATCAGTCAATTATAATTCCTAAAGTAATTAGCCTTTGCTATAATAAGTACAAAAAAGGTAAATGTTAGTTTGGTAAACCACATTTTATATTCAGTATTCCCTGTGGCTTTCCTGAAGGTGTCAAATAAATGTTTGTTTGGTTTAAACCTGCTGCCGCAGTCGGCGAGCGAGGACGTTTGTTCACTATGGCCAAGACAAAAATCCAGAAAATGGATTTGAGGTTGAAATGTAGCAGAGCTACAGCTGAAAACAAGGAGAAAGAGGAGAAATACAAGCAAAAACAGAAATAACAAACGTATGAGGAATGTTGTTGTTGTTTCACACACTGATGGAGCTGGACTGCACCTCTTGATATAGGATTTTATTTATTATTATTATTATTATTATTATTATTACCATTTTACCAGGACCGCTGGCAGTATAGGAAGAAAATGTATTTCCACTCCTCAAATTCACTATCACATCTATTTTTCTCAGATTTTTCTCTAAATTTAGTTGTTTTTCTTGTGAAAACTGATGAGTTTTCAGCCTCTCTAATTTTCAAGACAACTTGAAAAAGGAAATGATTCTTGTTTGAACTGTTTGTCTTGCGGCCTGTGACACGGGGGGTTGTAAGCAGGCATTTGAAGGGCTGCAAAAAGGTTGAGAACCATTGGTCTAGCACACGATTGTTGTCACCAACTTAGAGATAATGACCCATGCATGTTAAAAATCTCGCCTGCTGGTGGCGCTAGAGGGAAGGTCATGGGTCACCAAAATTGAGGGATTTCATCCTCTTGGCAGTATGAGCACTGTCACCGAATGTGCTGGTGAGCCACCAAATAGATTTGCAGATGATATGGCCGTCTGGAGCTGACCGACCAGCTGGCATGGTGACTTAAACACCTCCACCTTCCAGCGGGGCAAAAAAAAAAAAAAAAAAACCTTCCAAAAAAACAGAGCATTTAAGACCAATGTGGTGATAGTTTGGTGATCTATGCAATAAGAGTAATATCCCAAATATCTTGACATCAGCCGTTGCTACACTTTGTCCCCACACATGTAAAGGATGCTGAATGATATTAGCTGCCAGGACTGTGCCACAGCTTGGAGGTTAGAGGACTGACACGCCTGGAGACAAGCTGGTCAGTGTTTTTCATTTGTGTTCTCAAAGACACTGATGCCCTCTTCAGTGAATGGACACTGACATGACCATGAAGAGCTTATATATAGAGATATATATATATCAGAAATTGATCTTTATTTATTCTCTTCTGTATTCCTTACAGAAAGGCTCAAGGTGTTTATCGAGACCTGTGTGAGGCTTGAAGAAGTTTTATTTCCAAATGTTTGCTGAGTATAAAAGCCATGCTGAAGGATTCATGTGGGCCTATTGAATGAATGCTGAGCAAATGTGATTGTCATAACTCATTGTTAGGGCCTATTATATTTTCATGGATGGATATAGAGTATGACATCAATAAATTCTATTTTTTATACACTGGAACTCAACCTCGAACTAATAAGTGGCCTGAGGAAATGTTTGGCAATCGTTGCTTCATTTTTCTAGAGCCTTTCAGGCACCGAGCCCACAGTTCAATCTCCTTAAATGTATTACACTACTGACTCAAGGGTTATGAAAAATCAATATATCATCAATATATTTTAAAGACAGATAAATACAATGTTGATTGCATTTGAGCAAACGTCAGACTAGTTTTCCATACTTTTCCTGGGACACTTGCACGTGGAAAGGCCTGCATGCTCACGAGCACTGTGGCACCACTACACACTGGGAGTACAGGTTGGAGCAGAGGAGGCGACCTCCTGTACCTCCTGCTGTGGAACAGAGCGGGCTTGTGTGCACGTCCACCACAAGTTTGATTATAGGTGCAGGACAAAATAACTTTGCAGTGAGAAAAGAAAGAGTGCCTGCACATTAAATATTTGCTCCCAAATACTATTTTAAGGCAACGTTTCGAGGGAGTTCATCAAGCAGACGTTCACAGGAACATGTGGGGTTCATACACTGACCAGTAGTGACAACATACCAAATAGTGGGTCAACAGGAGATAACTCAAACTCCCTGTACATATAAATATCATAATACAGTTATCTATAGACACATGGTTTATTCCTATGTAAGGAATCATTGAGGAGGCCCTTGTACCAAATAAATCAACAATGCAAAGGTATAATAGACCATAGATACAGCCGCCGTTCTAACCTTTCATCTGCTTCGAACCCTAACCCTAACCCTAACCCTAACCCTAATGATGGAGAGTAAAAATCTGGAGGGTCATATTTCAGGCCATATTTCAAGGTAAAAAATCCTTTTTGATGACCCATTAGCCACCATAAGACAACAGCTAACGTTAGCATTCAACTGTTTCCATGGTAACGGTACCCTTCTGTTTGATAGGCTTTACATTCAGTGTGTTTCACTTCTAGGCTTCAGCTGGTGGACTTAAAAGAAATGTGTCCAAGATGTTTGTTGATATTTCAGAATTAATTTATTCCTCTCCTATCACATCATGTAGTGGAAGTGGTTAAATGCTAATGTTAGCTGTTGCCTGATGGTAGCTAATGGGTGATCAAGTATGTATTTTACCTTGAAATATGATCTACAGGCCAACAATGAACTTCTCTTAAAGGGATGAATAGTTGTCTATCTATCTATCTATCTATCTATCTATCTATCTATCTATCTATCATATCTGAGAAACACTGAGTGGAGTAAAATATGACAGAGGTCACCAGGGGGAGCCAACAGGCATCATAAGCAGTGCAGAAAGAGCCTGATATCAAAGTCGTTGTTACATGGTGGTAATGTGCTCCATGTATAACCCTGAGGAAAATATCACTCTGATTTCCTGTGATTTATATGTAGTAATGTGAAGATTAATTACATTTGCTTAAATATTTTTTAAAAATATGAATTAATTCTCACCAATTGCATTAAAATACATTAAATATTACAGTAAACATTAAAATTAGACAAGTCATTAGTAAGTAACATGAAATATTAACATCGTACCACAGTAAAACCATAGTTCCTGATGGAAATCCTGAAACACTTGGGCACTGATGTTCTGTCAGTCTGAAATGCTGAACAGTAGCATAGAATAGAGTATGTCTTTATTGTCCACCAGGGTGGAAGTTTGTGTTCAACACACCAAACACAAGAAACAACAACATCAAAACAGGTCACAGGTCACATTTCACTTTAAATACAGGTCAACTGTCAATGTATGTGGCTCAAGTCTCATCGGTCCCTTTGTACACTGCAAAAACTCAAAAACTTACCAAGAATATTTGTCTTATTTCAAGTCAAAATGTCTTATTTCTAGTCAAAATATCTCATTACACTTAAAATAAGACACGATCAGCTCAGAAATAACTTGTTTTCAGACAATTCGCTTTTTCATTTGCAAAATTTTCCAGTGGAACAAGTGAATATTCACTTGAAACAAGTGAAATTAGCTTGAAACAAGTGAAAATTGACTAAAAACAAGTTATTTCTTAGGTGATCACGTCTTATTTTAAGTGTAATGAGATATTTTGACTAGAAATAAGACATTTTGACTTGAAATAAGACAAATATTCTTGGTAAGATTTTGAGTTTTTGCAGTGTAAAGTTTAGAATATTGTTGGCACTTGGGATAAAGGAGTCTGTAAACGCATGTTTCGATGCCAGAGGGACTCTACAGCACACCCCACAGCTCAGCGGCCCACACTGGCTGAGGAGAGGACGGGAGCTATCTGCCAGGACACTCTTCACCTTCCTCCTCCTCTTCTCTGTAAAAAGTTGAGTCAGGGGCTTTTGGGGTTTGCTATTTTGCTTGCCATTACCACAATCCTGAAAGGTTTATTCTTAGATCTACAGTTTAGGTGACCATAGCAGGCAGGAAGATGAAAGGGTAAAACATTCTCAACAAGAGTTTTCTACACTCCTTCTAAAATCTGCTGACTAATGCCGGGGCCACTGAGTCTTCCAAGAGGGTAAAGTAAGCAGGGCCACGTCACTGTTCCTGATGTGACTCTGATGTGTGTCAGCAGAAGACAAGAGCTGCCCTTGTACGTGAAGGTGCAATGAGTGCAATTACTATACCTGGAGTTGCCATCTGGCGACTACTCCAGCTCCTCAGTAGCTCTGACTCACTGATGGAGCTTTTTCACAGCAGCCATTTTGACGTGAAATAGCAGGGTAAACACAGGAGTTACTAGTGACATTAAGTCTTTCCAGTGAGGCAGCATGAGTAACCCCAGGAACTGAACCTTTCTTAGTGGCATCAGTAACACCTGTGTTTACCTGCTGTTTCATGTCAAAATGGCTGCTGTGCAAAAGCTCTATTGGTATGATGTCACAACATGTCTGGGTATATACCTGGTATGATTTTCATGAGCTGGTTTGCCTGACAAAGACCCTGGTAGTGGTGGAAATGTTGCATTAAAATAGTATTTGGGAGCTTTAGGGTGTGCGGACATTCTTTCTTTACTTCCTGCATTTAACTTTTTATTCATATAAACACTTAAATGAGGCAGAGCTGTTATGGAGGCAGATATAATCTGACAATTAAGTTAAAACTTAAAAGGATGGTAAACTATGATGTGGAATTTTTCATTAATTTTTTTTATTGTCATCACTGGGTTTAGAAGTCATCATGATCCTGAGAATCTGAAGTTCTGTCTATGCAGAGAGAGGCCTGCCGGTTGATTTCTCCTGGCTTTGCTGAAGAGGGATTAAAAAAGTGGAGGAAATCCAATCAGAACATGACTTCAGCCTTTATTCCTTTTGCCCTGGTTTGATTGACTCTTCAGCTGCACTTCATGTCCTAGCATGCATTAGCTTCAACAAACAGGAAAATTAACAGTCAGTTCATTAGCACAACACACCATGGATTATATCAGCAGGCAAGAAGAGGTGAGGGCTAGCAAAGATAGAATTCCCAGTTTTTCAGCAGTATCCACAGATTACAGATTAAATAAATCAATAAAAAAAAGATAAAAAATAAAGAATAAGATCTAAGTACAACAGAATAAGATCTAAGTACAACAGAATAAGATCTGAGTACAACAGAATAAGATCTAAGTACAACCCAGTGTGCAAAAAGCAATGTGCAACAAAAAAAAACAGAAAAAACCGTGTGCATGGGTGTATAAAATGTGCATAGAGGTAGGTCAATGTGCAAATTTAGAAGAAATATACAGTATACACATGATAAATAGCAGTAAGCAATATAAACACTATAAACAAGGATTATAAAAAAAAAAAAATAGAAATATGAACAATTTAAACAGAGGTATTAACAATTTAAACAGCAGTGCAAAGGCTCCCATCGAAGCATGGAGCTTTAGCTGGACGGCATCAGTGGCAGCAGTGTTCGCTAGGAGAACATTTGTCATATTGTTGTAAGTGCCAACAAGCCAGATCTTTTCACTTCAGCTGGTTCGTTTACCAGAGTCATGACATATTGAAGGGAACGCCCCCTTCAGACTTGCTGGAATGGATCACAACACAGCCTTTAAAACCCTGCTTTATTAAACTTACTGACTTTAAGGAACTGTCATAACTTGGTGGATGATGAAGATGGTACTCAAGAATAATACTCAGTAATAATACAGCCATTTCAAACTGGGTTTAATATACCTCTCAGTAAAAAATCAACTTTCCCCTGTGTGCTGACCTCTACGTGCTGCATCCAGTGGCATTCCTGCATTTACAGGAGGCAGAGGTTTCTTGAGCACCACATTTTGGACTTCTCACACCACACGTGCAAATACAAATCCTTTGTGTGAGGTAGAGGGCGAGCAGCATCGAGCCAAACACTTTACTTCCAAAGCAGGTTGACAGAGGAAGTGAAAGATTTTATTTTGAATTGGGACTGAAATTGGAGTAATAAACCTTGTATAACATGGTGTTAAACCTTCTTTGAGTGATTAATGCGGTTATTTGAACAATGTTAGCTGGGGGGAAGTCCACCTCAATGGCAGGAGGCTAACAGTTAGCATCTGAAGCATCCAGCCAGTATCCAGCACTCAGTAACAATAGCCAGCCTTCCTCCACCGTGCCACTGTGGTGCCAGTAGTGCCACAGTCTTGCCCTCTAACCCGCCCATCATATGCCCATCGGTGTGAATGCAAGCACGTGGTTAAGGTCTGCAGACTCAGTACCAGCTAACTACTGCAGAATGGAACATTTTTCTGTTCTTTGGACGTCACTGTTCATGGTGGTCTTTAACTGCCTTGCGCTGAGACCTCCGTTTTTTCAGGTTTTTGCGCCCCTGTCCCGTTCTGTGTTGGATCCCCAGTGCTGCCAGCTCTTATTATATATTACATAACATCTTCATTTTGGCAAACACAGCCGATTTGATGTTGGACATTATCCTCCTCCCAGACAATCTGCAGAGCCCTAATGTCCCTGTTTGACTAGGAGTACTGCTTGGTCTCCATTTTTCCTTTCTCCGTTATTTTTCTTCTACAAAAGTGAGCTGCTGCGCTGACATCTGTACTCATCAGCTGCACCTGTCTCTCTACCCAAAGCCAGGTAAGCCCTGCCTGTGACCCTTAACTCCCCCTCAGACCTTGCTTAGCCCTGTCTGGCCCATAGGTATTTTTTGGGCCATTAGCATCTGGAAATTGGGCCCGACAGCCCCACTGAGGAGCCATCAAAGACTGGAAGTGACAAACTAAACTGGAGGGCACACACGAGCATGCCCGCATTTGGTGCAACAGTGAAAAGCTGGCAAATGAGAGGAAGACAGCACCATTACTGCTCTACAGTTAGAGGGGAAGTGGAAGTGAAGAAGTTTAAAATGGGTGAACTGTCCCTTTAACTGTTATCTGCAACCTCACAGAAACCTCCAGCATGTGTATGTTTGTGAACATTTGATATCAAGCCAATGAAACATTAAATAAACAGTAAATAAAAATGCACTGTGAAACTCATGTGGACCGCTGAATGAACAAGAGACAAAGAGACTGTAAACTGGCGTGAGGCACTGGAACAGGAGCTGGACCCTCAGCCTGCAGGTGGTGGTAATATGACCACACATCCACAAGGTGGTGCCATTTATCTGTTTGAAAGTAATCTGGGTGACAACAACAGATATGCCAACTCTTTCATTCCATCTGCCATCAGCCTATTGAACAGAGGTAGCCTTAATTGAGTTTTTTTTTTTTTTTTTTCCTTTCTTGACTTTTTGACTTTTACGGAATAATATTGTAAGTACTGTATGGTCCCTGCACCCCAGAATTTGCACTGAGCGCCTATTTGCCCTTTTGCACATGTAATGTTACAATGTGTTTTTGTGGGTTGTCTACCCAGTTGTTTATTGTTGTATGTATTTTATGTTGCTGTAGAAACCGAATTGCCCCTCGGGGACTAATAAAGCAATCTGAATCTGAATCTGAATCTGAAACAACTAGCAGAAAAGCCTGATAATGCACCACTGTCCCCCTTTAATGTGAAAATGAGACATGATTTTCAACGTAATAAGAAGCAAGGTGGTAGTAATTTAGATTTAGATGTATTTCCTCAACATCAGAGACAGAGAAGCACATAATATTTTGGCTTCATTTTGTTTTGGATGTAATGATGGTAATACTTGTTAAATATAGTGTAATAACCATTTCTTGAGTATGAGTGTGATGTATTGAGTATGAATAGATGTTGGATTGTGTGCATGCTTACCTCTTTGAAACCTGAGCGAATTCACTTGATTTCTTTCAAAAACATGGGATATATAATACGTCAGTTTGCAAATTAACAAAATTGGTGGAAAATTCACTGAGCACAATTCATTTTATTTCTTTTTATTTACAATTTTGAATGTTTTTAGTTAATTTTCTTGTAATCTTTTTTAAACATTGTTTTGTAATCTTGTGGTAATCGTCTTGTAGTTTAATTTTTTACTTTTTTCATTATTTTCCAGTGAATTTTTTTTTTTTTTTTTTTTTTTTTGCTTTTTTGTTTCTTTTGTTTCAGTGTTTTCAAATTTTTGGATAGTTTTTTTTCCCCGTTATTTTTCCTTTGGGTGATTTTCTGGCCATCTTTTAATTTTCTTACTAATTTTTGGGTCATTTCCTGCTAATTTGCTCTTCATTTTTTTTCTCCAATGTTTTTGAAAGAAATAAAGTGAATTTGCTCGGGTTTTCAAGGGTAAAATTATTCTGAGCACAGCCTCAAAAGCATTCAAGCACAAGATATCTAACGTTGATCCAGCATCACTGGCCTTCTCTTTAAATCTATCATTTTAATAATTCAAAATATAGTTTTCTTGTAAATAAAAAAATAAAAAATAAATACGTGTTGTGTGTACTGTGCAAAATTTCAGGGCACGGCAGCTCTTGTAAATTTTCTTGCAAATTTTGTATTAATGTTTTAGTAATTTCTTGCAAATTTGCTCATCACCTTTTTTCCCCCCATGTTTCTGAAAGCAATCAAGTGAATTTGCTCAGGTTTCCATGGGTTAATAAAGATAGATCACGAAAATGAACACACACCAGGCAGATATCTTAGCATGGTGGACAGCCAAAGCATTAGCCATGACTTTGGCTTTGATCCTGGTGTCCGGTCTGCATTGGAACATGACTGTGGTGGTTAAAGAGCATCGTTTTCACAGTAAATTGCTTTCTGATTGTATCAGCCGTCAGCCTTCCTTCCAGTCTTTAACAGACTCTGACACTGACTGCAGGAAACATGTGGAGGCGACTTTGACCCGACTGAGAGGATCTTCCTGGCGTCAGCAGGTTTCTCACTACGGGACACTGGCAGATGATGGAAAAAGCCCTTCAACTGACACCGAGCAGTACAGTCTGGCCAGATCCCATCTCAGCACTCCCATATCCCCCCAGCTATCCTCCTTCCCTGACTTTCCTCTGCTTCTTTCTTCTTGGTCTGCTCATCTGTTTGGCTCCATTCCCTCTTTTTTTTTTGTCCTTGCTCTGTGCCTGCTGCCCTTCTTTGCCATCAATGCGTCTTTGCCCCCTTTTTTATTGGAAGGATATAAAACTTAGGGTTAAAGCTACAACGTGTAAGTTTTCTTGCCACAAAGTGCATTTTGAATAAATCAATGTAGGTCCAAAGGATTAACAACCTATCAAACACAACACCAGAGGACTTTGTAGAGTTTGTTTTCAACGGATTAAATGTGTCTTCACTTGTGGTCTGCCAAAGATCACACCAATATGTGGAACCCTTTGGAACCCAGGAGCCCGTAGGCCTTTTATTTGGAAAGGTTTTATTTCACTCTCTGAGCAAAACTCATTTAACTTTTTTTCTTTTTCATTTCTTTTTCATTTTAATTTTTTTTTTGGGGGTGAAAATCACACAATTTTGGAGTTATTTCTTTGGTAATTTGCTCATAACTTTTTTCCTCATGTTTTAGAACAAAAAAGAAATCAAGTGAATTTGCTCAGGTTTAAAATAGTTAAACTGAGCCTTCAAAAAAAAAAAAAAAAAAATCTGATTGGTTGTGGGGGCCCTATATTGAGGAAGGCGGGGCCCTAGGCGATATGCCTGATCTGCCGACTGTTGTGTGTGTGTGTGTGTGTGTGTGTGTGTGTGTGTGTGATTGTTGAGTTATTTTACAACTCAACAATCATTCCGACACATTCCAGCCCATACTGTGGATTGGAGTAAAATCCCTCCGCAAATTGGATTTCCAGACACTCCCAACCTTTTGTAGCAGCGTTGCTGACAATAAAGTGTGTCGTGACAAATGTGTCTGCCCTCCTGCATATCAAAACCATGCAGACGCACACACAGACATGGTCTTTCCTCTCTCCTAACCCTTTCTATTCCCTACTCCCTCCCTCCCTCCTCCTGTTCCCACAACCACCCCACTAATCACCTCTCTCCTGGCTCGGCTGCCCATCTGCCTCCTTCCACCACCAACCACCAGAGTCAAAAGCCATGCCTCCGCTGAGCCAAACAGGTTCATTTGCCCCTCTGCTGCCACCTTGGGATATTTCAATAGGAGACAATCTCTCTCATTCTCAGCGAAAAGGCGTGGGGGGTGGGTGGGGGTCACATTCCTGTAGGTCATTTCATCAGCATGCAGTAAAGTGTGTTACATATGCACATAGTAGTGCACCTCACATCCTGGATAATGCTCTATTCAGGAGAAGCTGTATTATGTTTCTGTGCACCAGGAGGGAGCACGCCACCATGGGGCTGTGTGTGGAAATAATGCTGAACTATAACAGCGATGGTATATTTTGTTCTCAAATGCAGCTTATTGTGACGCAGTAACCTGTACTGTCTCCAGCCCCACTTTATGTTCCCAGGCCCTATGACGCATCAGTGTGATTTCAAAAAAAAAAAAAAAAAAAAAAACAGAAAAAATGTCCCTCAATGTAATTTTTCAAAATGAAATTAGCCCCATGTTACCTAAATTCTATGTTCCCTTAAAACAAAACTGAATTGTGTGTATGTACAAATTTTTGAACGTTTTTTTTTTTTTTTTTTTTTTTTTTTTTTTTTTTGACAGAAATCAAATGAAGTTGTCCTGGTTATAAAAGGTTAACATGAGCAGAGACAATAAAATTTGTCCAATCCTCTGGGGAGGAGTTTTCATTACAACACAGGAGCGAAACATTGACTGGCAAATACCTGATTTTTAACAAAAGGCCAAGATGGGCCTGTTATGTTGGTGGAAGTCTATCACAAAGGATGGCACCAACGGGAAAGGTTGTGTTATTTAGAGATTATGTTTGGCTGGCTTGGTCTCTGTAAAGGTTACTACCATACCAGTATTGCTCATTGAACCATATTAGCCAAGACAACCGTAGCCCAGGCGGCATGTTGTTCCTCTGACCTTGAGAATTTATGTGTGTGTGTGTGTGTGTGTGTATGTGTGTGTGTGTGTGTGTGTGTGGACTGTGGACTGTGAGTCTTGTTGACCTTGATAAGCTGCATATGGCCTGCCATTTTCTTACTGTGCGCCCCCTACCACAGAGGCTTAATGAGCAGCCCCAGAACACATGCATGCAAACACACAGAGACACACACACTGGCCTGTAGTTTCAATTGTGAGGATATTTCTGTGAACACTATTGATATCTTAAACAATTAGTTTACCATTTGCTCAACCCTGTGTTGGCTGAAACACCGGTGAAGTTTATACTACTTTAATACATTATATATTATTATTGTAATATATTATAACTAACTTCTGTAGCTTCATTTCAGCTTTCTCCAAAGCAACTGTTGTAAATGAAAATGTAAAAATTAAATTACTCCAGACTGTATAATCTGTGTTCTGAAGCCAAAAGTCCAGTTTATCCCCTTATCTCCAAGGCAACAACCCCTTGTTCTACACGCTGCCAACTGTTACTACAGTGGCCAGAAGATGATTCCTTCATATGCTGTTGGGAATTTAGCAATTATACATACAGCACACTAGACTGATCCATTGAAAGTATGGTGTGAGTATGGGTCATTTTGAAAAATGTGTTTTTGAAAAATGTGTTTTTTAACCTGCACATTGAAAAATGTGTGGCAGGTGTTTGAAAGATACATGACAGGTGTGAGATAGCTACTTCAGTGAAGATAACAAACTCAAGCAGTCTACTTGTGTCTCTGTGGTGGCTGCTGCTGTGGTGCAGAGTGATACATGAAGTGCAAAAGTTACCAGATCTTTCTGGATGCTGATAACAGAAAAAAATACAGTTATCTGAAAAACAGTCATGTGGCAAAACTATTCCCAAACTACAAACAAGGGATTTGTAGTTTGGGAAAGCAAGACTTGTAAAGTGATGCTAGTGGATGAGTGGACTAATGTTGTTATTTTTAACAATGTTAGCTGGGGGGAAGTCCACCTGAATGGCAGGAGGCTAACAGTTAGCATTTGGAGCATCAAGTCAGTATCCAGCACTCAGTAACACTGAGAGCAAGAGAGCACCACTACTGTTGTATAGAAGGTATGTGAAATAATACCATTTTTGTTTTAATCGGTGAACTATACCTTTAAAGTGATTAATGCAAATATGACAGTCAAATTTTGCATGACACCCAAGTCATCACAATGTGACATTGTCACTCTTTGTCCAGCTAGGTGCCATGCAGAACAACTTCTAGTCAAAATACTCCCTTAATTATGAATTACAAAACTGAATGTTGTTGTCTTCATTCTTGCACACAAAGTCTCTGTAGAAAATCAGTTTTTCCATGACTCCTGAAAAGTTATATTTTTGGAGAAACAAGGTTTAAGAGGAAAACACTTCTTTTAATTCAATCACTGAATTTCTCTCAACAATTTCTGTTATCAGCTCAGCTGAAGTTCATCATGTATCTGCATCACATGTTCTCCAGCAGAAAGCCATCACTTGGTGAATATTCTAATAATCCCTTATCCATAGTCATCATAATCTGTGATTATAGGTTAACCATCCTACATGCTGACTGAAGGCATTACAAACATTTGACAAATCCCTGTCACCACACACACACACACACACACACACATCCCTTTCTCTCTCTGGTGTACATCACGCAGGTTTTCAGGTGTTTGCTTAAGCTCTTAGGTATCATTATTTATCATTCACAATGAAAATTTAATTTCCTCTCATCAGCTGTCTGTCACAATAAGCTTCTCAATACCAAATTCCCCCTGGTAATAAGCAGGGGTTTCTTTATTTTCTGCCACAAACCCCACATGCATGCACACATACACACATACACACACGCACAATGTACATAAAAGATTAATTAGCTGTTTCCAGAGTGACATGTATTTGTTTACCTGTAGCCGCCCAAATCAGGGGAAATAAATGAGACAGAGAGTCAAAACTGTCAGAAATTGGAGAAAGAGAGAAATTGAAGTGGGGGTAGAATGGCAACAAAGCAATATGAAGAGATAAAGAGCTGGGGAGGTGGGGGGGAAGAAAGACAGAGAGTGGGAGATAACATTGTTAAAGGCCCAGTTCAGAGACAGACAAGACAGCCAGTAGAGGTCCCAGGGCAATAAGGCATCATCCTGCTCTGCCATGTCAAAGGAAGACACATTGATTCTGTTGTCGGCTGTGTTTAATCCCTACACATCCTGACAAACACACAGATGCTGCAGATACACAGGCACACACAGAGGTGCTCCTCCAAAATTTGTTTTCAGAGAGGCCACTGTAAGAGCAATATACATCACACATACATATACATGGTGCATACATATACATATCTATCTATTTATACATGCATATATACATATATCTATACCTATATATCTATATGTATGTATGTATGTATTTATGTAAACATACATACACACATACATAAAAAATTATTCATATACACACACACACACACACACACACACACACACACACACACACACACACACACAGATAGATATCTGCATAGATATCTCTAGATAGATATTGACAGATATCTGTATATACTGCTCACTACTGTCAGCTTGGGAGTTAAAGGGTAATATCAAGAGAGTGAACTATTTAAACATCAAGACATCATTGTGAAATGAATTATAATACCTTGCTATAGAGATCATAAACTAAACTCTAGCCATGTCTACCAGAGATGATTTACCCAAGTCAGTTCTTATCCCTCCAACAGGCAAAGATCATTTGTCCGTGTTAAACCACAATCAAAATCACAATAGGTTAAGTGTCATCATCAGGCATCAACAACATGGAAGTACTGTACTTTTAAACAGGCTAATTGTTGTTTTTTCAATTTATCAATGCCATAACATTTCTCAAAAACAGAAGAAATGACCAGATTTAGCTTTGCTGTAGCCCTGGGAATGAGAGCATTTCCAGACATCAGGAATCAGCACATAATGGATCCAGGCAGGATCCAGGCTAAACCAGTGGCACACCAGGCCAAATGCAGTGTAGACTCCAGTTTGGTCTGCCAGTCTTCCTGTTTATTGTTTACAGTAGTGATACTGATGCCTTGAAACTGATGCTGAGAATGTTAAAACTCTACATGTAATCACTTTAACTCTTTGAAACCTGAGCAAACTCATGGGATATTATTGAAAATCATGGGGTAAAAAACAGCAATATATAAAAATACACTGAAATAATAAAAATACACTAATATGCTATTTATAATTATTACTATTATATATTTAAATATCGGGTGAATGATGCTGGATCTACATCAGATTTCTTGTATTTAAATGCTCATGAAGAGCATCTGAATGCAGCTGAAAGAAATGACCTTAAACTCTGAGGTGCTGCTGGTACTTTTTTTGGCAGCGCACTTCAAGCAGAGAGAGGCCGGACAGAGGAGGAGGGACGGCCCTCTGGTGTCTGACAGTGACTATTGATTGAGAAAGCAGGCCGGTGAAAGAGCCCTGACCAGGTGTATTGATCTGTCTCTGAGCCATTGTCAGAGCTAATCATCAGCTCTAATGATAAACCTCTGAATGGAGGCGGTTGCTGACCTTGAGCTGTGCTCAGGCTCATGACAATCATTGCAGTGGAGCAGCTCCACTGGAGCAGTTTTGTGTGACTGCTGGGAAGGTTTCACCTCTGAAACACCTGATCCCTCTGACCAGGACTGATACCAGGCAGGAATATCAGCTCTTTCCCCCTCTTGTTAATATGTGAGTGTGAGTGTCTTTTTATATTGTGAATTGACTGAACTGACCCCTAGCCCTGCACTATTCATAGAGATAATCACTTGGTAAGTAAAGACCCTAACAAAGGGAAACAAGAACACCTAATTAAAGCTTTTCACATTACAATGCAGCTTAAAAAAAACAGCAAAAGTTCTGTGTGTGTGTTTTAAAATATGTATTACAGTAACTGTGCTGCACCAAGAGAATATGCACTCTGTTCCACTGTCTTCTGTTGTATCTGGAAGTGAATTTGTTGTCAGTTGCTGACAGTTATTCAACACTAGAGGGAAGCATAGCTCTGAGGCAGCTGCACTATGAGAGAGCTGGAACAGCCTCCTTACCTTGACAGAGAGGCTGTTTGCACCACATTTATCCACTTTGTCATGTGAAAAGGTCCCTGAATCAGCAAAGTTAGGAGATGTGACTCTTATCCTCTTCAATAAAACCAGTGCACATGTCACATTTTTGATAAGGTAGCAGCTTCTCAAAGCAGGGTGAGCCATGCTGGGAGACATTGGTTTACTGTGTCTCCTTAGCCTGTGCACTTGTGAGGCCCATTGTTAGACTTCATTTGGAAAACAGGTTATTACAGCGTTAAAGTGCAAATGGGCCGAGGCAGCGCAGCTCTGCAGTCATTGGTGAATTGGGCACAAACTCTGAGACACATATTATGAGATGTCGACACAAATAACAGGAAAATTATGTTCCTCTGCCACGAATTGGATTATGTGAGATTAGCATGAATTGGACACACCTGATGTGCTTACATGAAAAGGTTAGCTAACAGTGAAAGGACCAGACCAATTATTTTGAATGTTTGGCCCACTGCTATAATTTCCCCACATTTTACATTGCAACAAGCCATTTTGCAAATCATGCAGGGGTACCAAAGATTTCACAACATATAACCAAAATCAAAAACCCTCCATTTTAAATATGAATTTTTGGTTAAAACACCCACTGTATAATGTTCCACTTTTTCAGCTAACAAAGTTGTCACCTTTCATTAAAATGCACCTCCTGTGAATGCCACCTCTCAGTCCTGGTTACTCTCCTCACCAAACCATTTCGATAACTATTAGTTTGCAAATCTGATAGCACAGGAAGCTGAGGTCTTAAATTTGAAAGGCTTAAATGTTTATGGAAACTATGCAAAGTGCAGCACTAAATGCATGTGTCTGGCAGTACCTGGTAACGTGCACCAGTGCTGTGTAAAGATGACAGTTTCTGCATCATGGATGCTGAACAGTTCAGTTGGCAGAGCATTAGTCTGAAGATCTTAAGGGTCCCTGGTCCAGTCCTGGGTTTCTTCAAAAGCCATAAACGCATTTGTTTGAGGCTTGTTTGGTCAACATCAATCTTTCAGTGTCCCTGACGAAAGTCGGCACAACTACCATTTTTACTCCATGACGTTCTAGTTCATGATTTCTAAAAATGCAGCACACGTCTTGAATGAAGTAGTTACTTTGGGGAACACAAGCATCTGTACTGTGATGCCTTGGGATTCAGGAATGTCTTGACAGCACTTTGTCCTTAGATGGAATCGCCGTCTCTGTTCTTGCTTCAAACAGGCTGCACCCTTTACCGGGACAGGACCACAGCTACATGTTAGCATTCTGTGAAATTCAACCAGTACCTAGCTCTCATTAAAAACTGTTGGTCAGTGAGCGTTTTCGACAAGCCTCTTGGCTTGAAAGACAGACGTGTAAAAGCAAAATGACCAACAAACAGGACCTGTGGCTGCAGGCCGGACCAGTACATGTTTCCACTGCCATTACAAGCAAGCTGGCAGAATGCTGCTGCAAAATGCAAAGGGCCTGGATAGCTCAGACGACAGAGCATCATTTTCTTGACACTTTTCACTGGGCACATTTTTTTTTTTTTTTTTTTTTGCTCCGTTTCCCAAAACGCCAACAGGTCAAACTTCCATGCCAAAACCAAACTCGCCTCTCTAAACAATGTAGCCTGCCATCTAAACCAAACTTTGTCTTCAGACATCACACAAAAGCCACCAAATACACACACACACATACTAAAGAATAGCAACTATACTGAAATTGATTCAAAACACTGCTGTAAAAACCTGATATTGCAGTGAATAAGGGCGCCTTTGTTTTCTCCCCAGAGTAACCCCTTTATATGATGAACTCAATATAAAGACATGTATACATTTTCAAAATGTGTGCTGTTGTGCATTAAGCTGAAATTGAGTCAAAAAAATAAACGTACTATAAAAATATGCAACTGGACAATACAGAACAGTCATGACCAGTCATGAGGCAGACAACAAGGCATTGCTCCCTCTGGACTAGTCGGTATACATGATCTCTGCAGAGCATCGAGGACAGCCAGCAGATCATTGTGACACAGTTGTGTCTCACAGTGGTGCCACCTGGACAACTGTGTGTTGACTGGGTTCCAGTTGTGATGCCTTGAGTTAGACCCATGGCTCACTGGATCATATGTGAAAACAAGGCAAAAGTGCTCATAGTTTTGGGAAACAGGTCTGTCTTTTGGTAGATGGTCCCATGGTTTTTGCTGTGTTTAGTGTATAGGCCCAGGTGTGGTGTGTAAGCGACTGAGAAAAACTGTGATCTCAGAACTCATTTTTTTGTTTCTTTTTTTGAGGCCCTGATGCCCTTCTGTTCAAGTGCCCCTTCAGATGTAGACATAATGTTTGCTGGAGATCTGTGCTGTCGGAGTTAAATCCATCTGTCCACACCACTGCTCTCTTTCACGTAACGCTTTGCTGCTTGGGAATGCAATTCTCTCATTTCTGAAACATGGAGCATGATCTGTTCATATTCAGATGTCATGATCATTTCACAAAATTTCATGAGACCAGGCCGGGTTAAGCAGGTCAGCGGAATGTCCCCACAACTGTAACAGCACACACACACACACATGTGTACGCGTTTTCTACAAGCCATTGTCTAATGGATTTGCTAGCCCTCTCATTGAAGTGCCCTTCATACGCCTCTCTAAGCTAACACACACATACACACACAACAAACATTCACAGGCCTGCTGTGGTCCCAAGGGACTCCCAGAGAGCAGCAGCTGCTATGTCTGTCCACACACACACACACACACACACACACACCATTCTGCCATGCCTGTTTGCTGTTTGTAAGGATTGGTAAACACTGATATGCCTTCCTCCACACAACTGGTATTTTCTGATATGAGCCTCAAGGATTTAATGATTTATTTTTTCAATGGGGGGTATACAGTGGAATAACTGGGTGCATAGATGGATGGGTGGAGGAGTGAATGGCAGGAACCATTCTGCTCAGGGGTCTTGGTGCAGTGAACGGGCAGTCATGGATGAGAAATTTCTATACATCTATAATTCATATATGTAAAAAAAAATATCTGATCAGGGAGCTTTGAGGACCATGGTTCCCTCTAAGTTGATAGTTTGGTGATCTACAGTATGTCTAATAATTTATCCAACTGAGATTATTTAAAAAAAAAAAAAACATGGCTTCAGTTTGTGCCTAGAGATTTTGGAATGGGTTGGAATGTTTGGTGGCAAATGAAAAATGATGAGTCTTACACAGGGCGGGGGATCAAGCTGCCTTGCCCTGCATGCCCACTGACAGTAAAAGTGTCTCTTCTCAACTCAATGACAGCAGGCATCAAAATGTTGCAAATGTCTGTTCTATGTGGAGTTTGCATGTTGTTCAACTGGGTTTCCTCCCACAGTCTCCTACATGCCGGCCGGCTGGACAGGAGATGCTAAATCGTCTTGAGATATGAATGTGAGATCTGTGTTATTGCTGACTTGCCGAAAAAGAAATGAGTGAGTGGAGAAAATGAATGACAGAATAAACTTTGCCATAGCTTAAGGTTTACTGTATTGGCATCCAGCTCACCAGCAGCGAACAGGGTAGGAGAGATGAAATGGGTCTGGGAGGCTCCAAGCAAGTCTTTGTTTCAAGCTGTGATCAAGTAGAAGTCAGTTTGCATTGAGCATAACTGCAAGCTGCCCTGTGAAGGGTAAGGGAGAAAAATCAAAGGTGAGTCAATGTTTTTCACTATATATATATAAAAAAGGATGACATAATTTTATGTGTCTTAAACACTGCTTGGGTACACATGTAAAATCAAACTATAATTTTGATTAGAAATCACATATTAGACATTTTGCATGTTGGGGGATGTTTTAACTGTGTGTCGTGCCCCATAAAACGCTTCTTTCAAACAGTTACATGAATACAAGTGAAAATACACACTGACAAGTCATGGGGCTGAAACCATGCTAATTAAACCCCAGAAAGGTTGGACTCTTTTGTCAGCCTCTGAATCTCAATTTGTCCTCGTCTGACAGTAAGGAAATTTGAAAGTACCATACCAGTTATTTTGCATGTTTAACCTAATAGCAAAAAAGAACTAACAGTGAACCTAGTGCAAGATATGCCGCTCAGAATTAGGTGCAAAATGTAAAAATGTTCAAATGTACAAATGACCATAACACAGTCACTCAGTCAATATAATAATAAAACAACAACAAAAATAATAATAATCTATGTATCAATCTATCTATCTAATAGCTCCTCTCATCTCTGTCACTGACCAGTGCCCGTCTGATCCACCAGCTGTCTGTCCTTACCAAACAGCTGAAGCAGCATCAGGTTGTGGTTGTTTCCTGGTGAACTGAGTTACCAAAAGGCAGACACCAGTGCATAGCTGCCACAGCTGCAATGGACAGATGGATGACTGTGGTCCTGTTTGGTGATGTTCTCACCATGCAGAGATGCATGAAGAACTTCACATGCTCCACGTGGCAGTGAGAGCGTCCTGAATTCTGAGGACTTCACTACCCAGAAATCCTGAAAGGTGACATCAGCAAGCAGCAAGCTGTCCTGTTCTGAAGCCACATTCCAGACAAATGGGCAGGAGGGTTTCTGGATGTGATATTTCCAAATTCTAATTACCAAGTGTTCCAGAGCGGGATCTCCAAAAGATGACATGTTGGGATGTTAACAGAAACTTTCTACAAAAACAATTGTGATAGCTATACATGCTTTTTGTTAACCTAAGTTTTTGTGTGGTAACCCACTTGACTCTGCAAGAGATATTTTATTAATGAAGCTTCCTCCTGAAACGTCCCACCTCCGTCCTCATGTGTTTCAACTGACACTGACCCCTGCAAGAAGGTAACTTGGATCTGTCCACTGGCAACAAATGACACTCTGACAAGAGTCAATGGCAATACCCAACATTAGCTGCTAACGTCAGCTAGGCTGGTGACAACAAGTCATCTCCATTGCTGGTGCTAGGTCTGTTCATCAAATGAAAAGTATACACTGGTAAAACAATACAATAACAATACATAAAATGGAGAATGCGTCACTGAAGTTCTTGCAGTGACATCATATGCAGAATAACCCTGATTATGTGAACCCCTCGGGAATGAAGGTATTTTGGATAGCTGAAATTTTGGATAATGGCAACATGCATAAAAACGCACCAAGCCTTTTGAAGAAAAAAAAAAAAAAAAAAAAGTACTATATTTAATGAAATATAATGAAATATTTTATCAGCATGTTCCCAAATATTTTTGTGGTACAAACAACCTTTAAAGCACATGACAAATATGTTGACCTGGCCGTAAAATTACACGCGTAGACCATAGCAGCATCAGAGAATTCAGTTCCTGTGGCTGCAGTGCACACATACACACACCAGCATGCAGGAACAAAGTGACCACTGAATAGTAGACTCAGTTGTTGTAGAACAAATAGCATTTATACCAGCAAAGACATTTGGCCAAAGATAGCAAATACGTAGGCCTGCCAGTCAAATGGGAGTTGTTTGCAAGCACTTTGTGACAATAGGAAATGACTTGGTTTAGTTCATTTATTTACATATATAAAAAAAAAAATAGATCAGTGAATAACTGGGATTTACTGGAGAGCAACACTTAACAACAACAACAGACAGCTGGTTGGTATGGTGATGCTGTTGTGCGATGCATTTTTTTACTTAACTTAACGACTTCACTGGTGTTGCCTTGCACTTTTTCCTGCAGGAAGGCAGATGGATCCGAGTCCTGAGTTCAGAATCAGAATCAGAGTCAGAATCAGAATACTTTATTGATCCCCAAGGGGAAATTACTTTTTGTTACAATAACAACTCCCACTCCAAGTGTAAAGTAAAAAGAGCAAATAGTCAAGAAAAATAAAGAAAGGAATATAAATATAAATATAAATATAAATATATATATAGAATAAAAAGAAAAGAAAAGAAAAGAAAAAAGTGCTCCGTAAGCCTAAGCCTTGGCTGAAAGGGGCAAGTTCATGCCCCATCTCTTGGGTCTGTCAAAAGGCATTCTGGGAAATGTAGGAAATCACTAACTAAAGTAGAAAAACATGAGGTTAGGTCGAGGAAATGTGTGTACACCAAAAAACACTAAATGACCGCACTTCGCCGTCCAATAGCTGGTGGAGTTGATGGCAGATTGCTGATGAGTCTCCCAGGAGCTCGCTGTATTCCTTGAGCAGGAGACCTTAAACCCCAGCGGAGTTGGCAAGCTGCTTCCTGAGCCTAAGGTGAGCGGCTGACACCCGGGGTGAGAGCAGAAGTCCAGACGTCAGATCGGATCAGAGACCGAGGTGCCAACAGAGCTTCTTCCTCCCTTCCATGCTCTGATTTCAAACACCTGCCTTCCTCAGGTCCCCACAGCCTTCTCATTTCCACACATTGCCTAGATATTGCTATTTTTTAATAACAACTCTGCCTGTTTTATACTGGCTATATGCTCTGTTTTTCTACTGATGTATTTCATGTTTCTTTTTTTCTCATATACAGAACTTAATATACATGCACCATATTTTTCATAGTTTTGCTATATTTTCATTTGCTATATCCTGTTTTTCTTCACTGTCTAGTATTACTGTTTGGCTACTTCAGCAACACAGTTCCCCACAGGCACTGTTCAAAATCTGTATCTCATCTGTCCATTTTTGTTTCGTTGTGCCTTCACCATCTTTTTGTCTTTCTCATCCTCTCTCCTCCTTTCTGTATTTTTCTCTCAGTCATTATCTTTTGCTCTCTCTCTCTCACACACACGCACAAGCACACAGACACACACATACAAACATGGTATAGCTGTTACCACGAAAAGCTTTGCAGCAGCGTCCAGCACCTGCAGTCCTGAAAGCAAACTGATGACCGTGACAGGATACAGTCCTCAGGCCATATGCAGCTAACTACATCCTAACACAAACACACACACACACACACACACACACACACAGCCACCGGCCTCAGTGAAATGTTCTGGTGCTGAGGTGAAGGAGCGTGGCGGATTATTGCGACAGGCAGTGAATGAAGATGTTGGGCTGCTCAACCATGGTACAGCTTCTCCTGTTGACAGCAACATAGGCCAGACACACTCGCCAGACTGCAGCTTTTAGCCTGGAACGCCCGCGATAGTGTGTCTGGAATATGCAGGGCAGAATGTGGAGAATGTAAGGTATGTATATTGAGTGTATTCCTCGCTACCTATTGGATTCTGCTTGAATTCTGCTGCTGAAACAGATCATCCCTAGAATTTTGCTGGAATCGGGTCACAACACAGTAGTGATTGTTCAGTATCACTGCTGGGGACGTGTGGAGGAGCTGCATCCACTGAGCCCCAGTCCTCCTGCCCTTGATTTTTAGAGTTTCTGTCCTGTGCCAGATCCACAGTGTCAGCTAGACAGTAGAGATGGAGCTCTCTTTGACAGAGAACACAGAACAACAAGCGTCCCTAATAAAAACAAAGTACACGTAAAGTACATTTGCAGCTCAGTTATGTCTGTTATCAACACCTCCATCATGGAGGTTCATTAGAAAACTGTCCAAATAATGTTGTGTCTATATGTATGCTGCTGTGCCTCGGTAAACTCCACAGCTCTAAAGCACTGCAAGCTGCAGTCTGAACACCTGTTTTTGGCTTTGGTGAATGCATGAGCGTTCATACTTGTCACAAACATTTAAGCACAAGACCTCTGACATCAATACAGCATCACTGATCTGAAATTTAAATATAAAATTTGAAGAATTAAAAATATATATTTCTTGTCATTAAAAAAAAAAAAAAAATTATTTTTTAATTTTCAACTATTTTTTGGTAATTTTCTTGCAGTTTTTTCTTTATTTTACTGATGTACTAGCAAATTATTGCCTTTTGCCCTTTTTTTTTTTTTGTTTGTTTTTTTTTTTTGTTATTCAGTTGTTGTTTTTCTAAATTCTGTTTGAATTAATTTGCTTCGCCAACACTTTGTTAAATGTACTTACCTGGCTGGCTAAACCATTGTTAACCACTAGCCAACACTACATATGTTAGTGTGCTGATGTGCAAATCAGATGTGGCTGCAGCAAGACAGTGATGATTAGCTAGCAGCCAAGCTACTATAGACCACAGCATTGGTCAGATGTATCAGTGATGGTGAAATAATCAGATCCCAGTCAAAAACAGCACAGAAGTTAACCACAACCATTCAGGTCTGCAGAGACGGCCAAGTTGTACGTTTAAAAACTGTTTCATTAACAGTTTGTGCTTGTTTAGCGATTGTTGCCCACATGTGCTGAGGACCTCCATTATGGCTGCCAGTGGCTGTTATATGTCCAACACCAAATTTGTATCAACTTGTTATGTTTGACATTTACCTGAAATGTCAAGCTGTTGACCACCATAGACAAATTTGCAACTAAATCCAGGTGTGTACTGTGCATTACAAAGACTAACCATAAACATCATAGAAAATGTGAGGTGTTATTGTTTTAAAATCATTTTCCTGAAGAAATTCCTATTTCAAAGCAGGTTTAAGTCTGTTCCACTAGCTGACTAAATGAGCCAGCTCTGTTGTCTGGCAGCCCCAGTGATTGGGTGTAAAAGACAGTAGACATGTGAGGTACAATAGCAGGGTCAAAAGCAAAGACTTATAAATAAATATAACACAGACGAGCAGGCAAACAACAGGATTTACGGTGCTCTGGCTTGGAGGCAGAGCTGTGTTTCTCCTGAAGACATCCCCTCAACACAGCCACTAGCAGTCCACATCTCAATAACACAGGACTTCAGACCCTAATGTTGTTGTTATGCTCTCATTGACCACACTCAGCATGCTGAATGTCTTAAGCAGAGCTCAGCTGACATGTCTCTGAGGGCCACACTATAAGATTTTGTGATTCCCACATAAGTATTTTGGTTTGACAGGTATGTCAGGGTGGAAAGTGCCTCTGCCAGAGGCTATGAAACTCCAAAATTCTCCACTCAAATCCAGGATAAGAATAAGAACATAATGATATGTACCCTACCTGTGTGGAGCCCAACTAAAATAACACATCAGCTGAGGCTGAGGTATTTTCACAGACAGTCATTCTAGAACTGACCACCTTTATAAGTAATCATTCAGAGGTAGAGAAAAAAAGTATTATTATTGTTGTTGTTGTTATTATTATTATTATTATTAAAAGGCCAATATCAGCAAAGCAATAGATTGTAAGAGACTATTTCCTGCTTTTCAGGTGTGACTTACCTCTGCTGCATAAGGACAAGATGGGAGGCATAAGGACAGGTTTTCATATGAATACTTCACAATCATAAACAAAGAACGGATTCCAAAAAGAATAGTACTTTTTCTCTTTCTTCATTTTTCAAAGCTATTTATTAGCTGCTGTAGCATTAATGTGAGCGCCTGTGTAAATAACCTGCAGTATCTTGCATACAGTGGTGGTGCTTTACGCTGTAATCCATGACATTATATTCCAGTCAGGATCGCCAAAAGCAGCTAAATATCAGTGGAAGCAGATTTTAAATTCCATGTCGTAGGCTGTGACAATAGGAGCTGCGCCAAGTCATCTAGTGTATAATCCCATGTACCAACATGGATAAGGCGAGCTGAGGACTGGCTTGATTGGTATTTTGAGGAAAACAAACTCTTGCAGCGTCAATGAGGGCACTTTGTAAACAGAAGGATAAGAGCCTTGTGGAAACCAGCGGCCCGATGTATAGCAAACAAAAGCAGATGCCACGTCGGGGTGATAAGACTGGGGTGTAATCATTTAGCTGGAATGAAGCCCTCCCTAAAGTAGAGCTAGACTGTTACCTGGCTCCAGACAGAGCAGTGTATCAGAAGATGATTATTTTACTGACTAATTAATTAGGATTTGCCTTTCTGTATGGCTTGTCCCACCTATGCACACGCAAACACACATATAGTGGTGCCCATATACATACTGTAGGTACAAATATGTCTATGGCAGTCAACAGCTTGATACGTCAGGTACACGTCAAAAAATCATGGGCCCTATTTTAACAATCTATGTGCACGGTCTGCAGAGCATTTAGGGCGTGTCCAAGTCCACCTTTGCTATTTTAACAGCGGGAAAAGGGGTGGTTGCACCAGGCACATGGTTCAAAAGGGTTGAACTTAGTCTCTTAATTAAATCATGGGTGTGTTTTGGGCGTAACATGCAGTAAACTAATCACAGTGCAAAAGCCAGGTGCACTCTGACCTTAGCAGGTTGGTATTATAATGGTAGCTCTGCCAGGTTCATGCATGAAAGTGCACAAACAGATCATCTACGACAACAGCAGGACCCCGTTAAAGCTCCCTGAGGTGAAGCAGCGTCCCTGTGTGTGGAACAGGCGGAGTGGACCCGCGTTGGCGCCCCCCATGTGGGCGACCATTACTGTCTTGATAATGAGCTTCAAATGGCAGACAAAACTGCAGCACTGACTTCAGAGCTGCTGTTTGTTGGTCAATCTTGCAATTATTTTCAGCTTCCTACAAGATAGCAAAGCACCAACAATGTGCCTGACCACGGCTCATTTTAAGACCAACACACCCATGGGTGCACAGATAGGTGCAAGTGCATTTGCTGTTTACACAACAGGGGCAACGTGAAAATGACAACTGCGCTGGTTGGTGCTGCTTTGCGCCGGGTGTAAGTTAGGGCCCCATGAGTTAATTCAAATTAAGTATTTGATGTACAGTTGTCCCTCGCTATAACGCGGTTCACCTTTCGCGGCCTCGCAGTTTCGAGGATTTTTTTAGTGCAATTTTGCATGCTTTTTTTTTTTTTTTTTTTACTGGACTTATTTTTCTACGAAGGTTTGAACTTTGAGAGTTTAAACAAGAGAGAAAAGTGAGAAAATGTTCATGCCTGTCTGAGAAAAGTGTATAAAGTGTGTAGTGAGGGGTTTTACAGCCTTAAAACATCTAGAATAATTGTAAAAAAAAATAAAGATGACTACTTCGCGGATTTCGCCTATTGTGGGTTATTTTTAGAACGTAACTCCCCCGATATACGAGGGACCACTGTACACCACCCTCTGGTGACCATATTGGAGGTTTCCAGCTCTTGGGCAACAGTGACTGAGCAGTCGCCCATCAATATAAAATTGAACCTTGGTAACTTTTGGAGTGCTGGGTTATATAGTTAGGCTTATGTGGGTGTGATATGAGTCCATATGGTGGTGAACTCTCCTTATAAGTTGCTCTGTGCTTCCCTGCGTTGCTAATCCACAATGCTGTATTTCTATCTCTCCACTCACTTCGACAGCAAAACAAAACATTTGAGACATCCTGAAAACTGGGGGAAGTCCCATTAGGAAAGTTAGGAAAGTTCAGTTTTGCTTTCAACGCACAACTTTGCTGTTTCAGTACAAACAGCAATGTTGTACGGACATTGATTGGACACTGTTCATCTCTGTACAGCTTTAGACTGAGAACTGATCATTTCATTGTTGTCACATCTGACTGTAGGGGAGACTGGGGTAAGTTGAGCCAAAGGGTAAGTTGAGCCACCCCCTGTTGCTAGGAAACAATAAAAAATATTGATCATGTGACCAAATATTTAGGAGGAAGGCATCATTTCATGGAGTCTGTGAAGGTAAGGACCACATGGGTAAAGTGGTTAGACATTTATTTCCAAAAAAACATTTTTTACTCTTGAAAGTGAATTTTGTCTATCATCAGTTTCATGAGAATTGTGTGTAAGACCAAAACAGATCATTTTAAATTTGTTTTATACATCAGTTGTGGTATCTATGAGCTACAACATGAGGTCATAAACCTAGCATAAAAGTGCACCATTTTAGCTGTGGGGACTAAAAAAGTCAAAATGGTAGCTCTGGGGTAAGTTGAGCCATTTGGCCAGAGGTAAGTTGAGCCGGAGCCCCATACACTTAATAAGTGTATTTTGGCTGTAGCCTATGTCATAAATATTAAATGATAAATAAAATAATAAATATTAATTACTTGTGTATGGGGTAAGTGTATTTTGGCTGTAGCCTATATGTCTAAAATATTAAATAAATATTAACCCTCCCCCATGCCACTGGTGGGCATGGGGGCATGGGGCCACGGCCAGTGGTGGCCGTTGCCACCAAATGTGTTACATTCATATGTTCATAACTGACCTTACTGTCAGCAAGGACACCAAGAAACTAGTGTTCTAGTGTTTTCTTTCCAAAAACACGGCTGTTAATTTTCTCTTCCCAAGCGCACTTTAAGGCATGTTAAAACAGCTGTTTAGTGTACCTGCTGAATTGTGTTTAACAAAAAAAAAAAAAAATACACATGAATGTGAAGAAGTGACTGTTATTTAGGGAGGGAGAAGGTGAGGGAGGGGTGGGACGGAGGTGGGGAGGAGGGTGGGGGGTAGTAGGGATACCATACATTCAGTCTACTTTAAGCTTGGCAGGTGTGTTGCTGAGGACCCTCTGCAGTGATGTGTTGAGTGGGAGTGTTTATGGTTCAAAGGCTGAAAAAATTGGTTTTATAATGTTATTCTTAATGTAATGCTGATGGACTGTGAAAGGCAGAAGTCAGTGTGAGAGCAGTGCAGCACCAGGACAGTGTACTGCTCACACACGCTGCAGTTTGGAAACACTCACGAGACACTATCATCAGAGCAGAGCATCACGCCTGTAACCGCAGACGAATGTTATCGCAGTGGAGAAGTGAACTCCAGTGTGAAAATTATATGTTTATGAGAGCTGCTGCGATGATGGTCAGAAAGTGGTGATTTCCTAATATTACACTGTTGCTGTGTTGTCGTGTGGCGAGGCTGCTACCAGGCCTGGGCATTCATCCAGAATACTTTTCCCCCAGCCCAAAACATTCCCAGCATGCAACCTCATCCAAGGGCCAGATATGTCAAACTTTGTGTACATTCATGACTACAACTGTAAGCACAAAGACAGAAATATGCATAAGCATTTTATTTTGCATATTATTTTTTTTTCATCAGATTAATATTAAGTGGTGCATATACATTTGTGTGTTTTATAAAACTTGGTTATTGAGGATTTGCCGGCATATTGTGCACGAGCCTCTTCTCCACTTCCACAGTTAACCAGAAACATATGAAGACACAACCTCAACCAGCTGTTTTCATATCAGTTCACCGCCTGCTCCACGTCTTTACACCTGTCAATCAAACAAACAGGAAATAATGTGTCTCTCTGCCGTCCATGTAATGAATTCATCACATGGACCTGAAGCAGCCACTGATAGCTCAGAAATCTATCAGTGATCAGTTTGTAGTGCTCAACTCTACTTACTCATTGTAAATTGAAAGAATAATAAAAATGAATCACACAAAAGTAATTAATCAGTGTTACCATAATAAATGTGCAAGAGCATGGCCAAGTGTAGGCTACGTCCAAACAGTGCAGTGGTGACCAGCCTGCTGTGGGGAGCAGCATCACCTCAGGTTGGACTACTGAGCCATGTCAAATCTAAAAGCAACATTTAATGCATATCCATACACATTTTTCATATTTTTCATACCCATACTTCATTGAGCCCGTAACATTTTCATGTGAGCTTTCGCACCCAAAACATGTGATAAATATTTTCACACATTTTAACAGGAACTGCACTAATTAATTTTGTGTTTTGATACAGTAATGCCAGCTTGTTAGCTAGCTAACCATAGCAGGGTCAGATAACAACCTTACTTTTGACACCTCTGATTAGCATAATAGCCATTGCATCTAGTGGTCCAGCTAGATATGTTAGCTACTAATGTATAGATCACAGATAACGTAGCCACCACTGTCGCCAGCTTCTATGGTAGTGTTGGTCGTGTTGTCCACTGTAACATTTGCAATGTGATCAGATTTTTCACTTTTACCAGTGACTATTACAGAATTTTTACACCCACATCACTAATGTTTTTCAGGCATCTCTTTGGTAGTGTGGCTGCCATATAAGAAGACGATATTTGTGTGCATCCAATTTCCAGTGGATGTTCATGCATGGATGCTGAGACATTTGTTAATATTGCTGCAAAGCCTTTTGGGAAGGAGGGTAGCTGTTAGGAAAGCCTCTCAAAAAGACTGGGATGTTTAATAAAGTATGAAGAATGCAGGATAGACTTTGCTTTAATTGATTAAAAAAAATCTCATTGGGTGCCATCAAACACCATTTAATTCAATGATATGGGGTTTAATGACAATAATTTCAATGACTGAGCACAGGTCCTCAATGGTATATGGAAAACCCCTGAGTGTGTGTTGTTAAAAAAATGGCATTGGATCAAACCTGACAGGCAATCTTCCTTAATGCTGTGAATCCCAAATTACAGCCCCGCTACTGAACGTCAAGGTTAATTCCCTCACACAGTGTAATGAAATGATTCCACATGACATCTCCAATTGGTTCCTTTGGAGGCCTGCCCACCACGAGATCTCCCTGTCACACAGGCTTTACAATAAAGACCAAATGGAAGTGAAACTGGCATGGGTAAATTCAGTGGAAAAATTGACTTTTTTGTGGGGGTGAGTTTGAAAAAAAAAAAAAAATCCCTACAGCATTCAGTTGTTTCCTTGTTAATTATTGGTCGTAGAGAAATCGCAATGTGCCAATGCAGACTTTTCAATGAATCAATAATGAACAGGTATTTATTCATGTACACATTCTGTAAATCCTATGGAGCTCCTTCGCTAATATTCTAGGTTCTTTCCTAGCTTTATCACAACCCTGACCTTAGGCCCCGTTAAAACAGGCTGCTTGTCATTTTTGGTGATGTAGAGATGATAGTTATTCTCCTGTAACACACACTGTAAGTTGCTCGGAGTTTTAGCAAAATGTAAGAGGCATGCACTCACCACAAAATGTAATCTTTGGTTGCTGAGACACAGTAAATGTCTGGTAACATGCCAGCTGTCATGTTTATGCAGCAACCAATCTGTCTGCCATTTCCCCACTCCCCCCTTCTTCCTCCACGCTCCACCAGTTCCAGTGCCCCTTCACCATCCCCCCCCCAAAAAAAACACCTAAGTGCCCCCCTCATCTCTCCACTCCCTCTCTCCTCTCACCCCCATCAGCGTCGCCCCATGTCTTTTGTGTTCAGTGCCATTAGGGGGATTTTGTCGCCAAGAGCCAGACTTGTTGGCACTGAATCAGTAATCGGTCCAGCCTGACCAATATGGTGCGATATTCAGGTTGGTGATTACCCATATCTTATTGTATAACAGGTTTTCATGCCAGCTTCAAAGTGGTATTCTATGTATTCCGTTTCCCAGAATTTTATTTCTCTTCGGGTGCCAATCTGAAACAAGATTGGAACAATAACTCACTTGTATTTGTGCAGAATCTCATCAAAATGTCTCAGCATAATGAGTTCAGCTCAAGGGCTTCCCATACACACCCAGTAATTAGTTTTACAATAAATGTGTAATAAGTGAAACTGCTTTTGCTATAAACATGACTGTAAATGGAGGCGGCTTTGTGTTGATGGCCCAGTTTTAACTCAAAAGGATGATAAGTGAGTAAACAATTTGGAGATGTAACAAGGGTGGCCATTTTCTTGCTTTTAATTAAGCCTTACTCTGCATTTTTGTGTTGTTGTCGCCTATCTGTTGATGTCCTTGTAGCACATTGCGTATAACATAGAGTAGTATCCATTTGATATTCAGTGCAGTCTCTATGTAGCATTATAAAACAATGCATAGTTGCATTTTTCTCCACCACTGAAAAAATAAAGATATAGGGCAATTCTGAAGTAATGTTCTATATGCGGTTCATAGAGGGAGATTATCATCTGTGCAGCAGGCACCGATTTTGGAGTCCATGCCTGTATGTAGCTGTCCATAACTTATCTGTTAGCATCCGCCAAAACTTAGACCATATGCAAGTAGCTTGTCATGCTAAACAGATAACAGTTAGACCCCGTACTGACCACAGTTATCTTTTTTTTTTTCTGTAGCTTCTACCTCTGCTAAGAAAATGGCTCAACTTACCTCACCGCCTGACTGCATCAGTTGCAGGAGCAGGAGCAAGGAATTTCTACACTCCCTCAGCTTGAAGAAGCAGAAAAGATCATGCACACCATCATAACCACCTCACTGATGCGGCTGCTGCCCCATTTCCCACTCCATCAGCCTCTGCTGATCCTTGAACCCAACTCAGGGCGAAACCTAAAGCCCCAACAAACTCCACTCCATCCCAGCTTTGGTCCACAGTCCACATCCATAAGAAGATTGGAAGTTGTCTCTCCCACCTCATCACAACAACCCAAGTCTTTCAATTTCTGCTGACCTCCATCCTCATTCACCTCCCAGGCTGACATACCAGCCTTCCTGCTCATTTATCACTCTGGCACCCACTCTGTGTTTAGCTATACCTGAACAATCTTCAAGATGTACACTGAATACTGTGTAAATAAGACAGCTTTATTTTTTTCACTTTGATTGAGCCAGGCTAATAACTCCCATAGATTTCAGGTCTTTATGCTAAGCTAACATGAAATGCTACCCATAGGAACTGAACCACAGGATGTACAGAGGTACACATGGTATCAAACATCTTGTCTCTCTTTTAGTGGCTAGTTCGCTGACTCTGGGAAGGTCCTCTGGGCTGTATTAAAGGTGCTGATGGTCAAAATGGTTCAAAATTAGTTTTTTCAGACCGGCACAGAACCAGCTCCTTCAGTTCAGGTGTGCCTAAAGTAAGCCCATGGGGCTCCTCTTCTCGAGCTGATCATCTTCTTGACTTAAAGAGCCCCTGGCATTTACCTCCACACAACTGTGAGCACCCTGTATTTTTTCCTTTTGGCTTTGAGAACCAGTTCCTTGTTGGTGAAAAGGCCTAACTGAGGGCCTTGCCATTGACACCTGATGAAAAATCATCACTGTGAATGGTGTGACATGCCTTAACATGGCATTCTTTGTTGGCTGAAAACTGTTTGTTGGGTTTGGACATCTCTCTTCTTTGAAACTCTGTTTGGGTACCATGCAGTATAATCACCTACCAATCCAAAGATCCATCAAGCATAGTGGTTTTTGAAATACGTTAACAAACAATTACCTTGTCAAGCCAATCCTTTATATTATCCCTGCTAATGATAAAAACAAGGATGTAGCCCTTCAAAATCTGCTGCCAGGCCATTGAGTCTCCTTTTTACAACAGCAAAACAAACAAGTCAGGAGAAACAATTATATTGTCACGCTGGTGTCTCATTATACGAGGTCAATAATCTTTTCAACAAGGTAGAGTTTATCAGAGCCAGGCTTTGCTCAGGACAGAGGAGCTTTGAATTAGCTGTCACTGATAGTTGTCACAGCAGATCTTAGATAGGCTACCCAAAGCAGACGCTTTTGCCAAGGTCACACTGCAGCAGTACTGTCAGCCTGCTGGCAGGTTCCCGATATGAAGTAAGACGTAACATTCAAAGACTACTAATATGTGACTCTATAACTAAATCTGGATAAAAGAAAAAACAGCTGTAGCTTTATAATTGCATGTTCATGAATATCAATGTGATCATTTTCTGGTAACATAATGAACCATTCATAAAATCACAATTTACAACTACTAGTGAAATAATGCAACTCAGTTCACCTCAGTGGCCGGAGGCTAACAGATAGCATTTGGAGCACCCAGCCAGGCTCCAGCACTCAGTAACAATGAGAGGAAGACAGCAACACTGCTGCAGCTAGGAAGGAATGAAATAATATCCGTTTTTAAAAATGGGTGAACTATCCCTTTAAAGATTAAGTTAATATTTAAAAAAAAAAAAAAAAAAAAATTGGTACATGTCTGTACTCAATCATTGGTGTGTGATGGTCCAAAAACGGCATATAAACAAACACAGCTAGAGGGCATTAGAGGAACTGAGGCTGAACAAGTTGTCAGCACAAACTTTGTTAGGTGGTAAAATAGACTGCCACCAGGAGATAATGAACCCAATCCAATCCAAACCTCCCTGCATCCCTTCACCCCTAATCTCCCTCTTTTCCACTATCCCTCCATCTCTCTCTCCCTCCTTTGGGACTGAGGGTATTGAAACGGATCCAATAGATGCGCTAGGAAGCAGAGTCCCTCTAAATTCATTGACAGAGGCATTGATTTTGGTGTCACCAGGGTGGATGGGTGCTGTCCTCTGTATGTGGTTTTGTTCAGAAGTTAACACTTTCAGACGACTGAGCTCAGTAAAAACTGCTCTTGGACAGAACAAAAATGGATTTCCCCCATTTTCTAATTTCTCTGGAAGCAGATGAACTGCATTTATTTATTCAAGAACATTTCTGTTAAATCATAGAGATTCCATCACTGTTGTTCTGAAGGCAAAACTCAGTCATACAGATGAAGAAATTTCTGTGTCCAGACTTTTAGTCTAGTAGGCAACCTTTGTGCAGAAGAACCCCTCTAAAAGGAGAAGCATCTATTGATTTCCTATCCATTTGAGCTCTGTTGGGGGGAATCATTGTTCCAGAGCCCACAGCCTGATGGTTGCTCTCAGCTGCTCTCACCTCTTCTTTTCAGCATGAAAGAAAGCATCATTTGACCAGAAACAGTGAGCTGAATGCAGTTGTCCAGCTTCAGTAGCTGAGCAGTTAGTGAAGAGTGTCCAAACTGTCCATGGATGTTTATGGTCAACAGTATATTATGTCCAAAGAAGGCAGGTGGTTAGAAACTGGTTGGAAAAAGGCAATTTTATTTGGGTTAGAAATATGTTTTTTTCACTGGGGGCTAATTTTTGTTTTAAGTTGTCCTTCATATATCTTGGTCGAAAAAAAAATGAAATTTGTTACACTTCTATATAGGAATAGCTATGGCTGGATGCTATAAATGCTCCAAATGCTAACTGTTAGCCTCCTAACATTCAGGTGGACTTCCCCCTGGCTAACACTCTTAAAAATAATTGCCTTAATCCAGTCAAAGAATTTTCAACATCACTTTACAAATTTTACAAATGTTGCTTTCCGAAAATAATAATAATAGGGTATAATAGCTAATAGATAATAGCTTTTTTTTGTTTGTTTTTTTAAATGAGTGAACTATCCCTTTAAATTACTTGAGGAAAATATATGAGAAAAACAATCCCGGCCAACTCAGTAAGTGGTGGACATGACTTGTATTAAAGAGAGATAATTATCGCAGGCTGTCTGTGTCCTCGTCTTTGTTCAAAAGAGTCACGTAATTCTTGTTTGCCCATTTGTCAGTAGATAGATAATACATCATACTGGTATGTTCACCTTGACCTTGTCCTTGTGCAGCAACATCAACCTTTACCTAGCTGTCTATACCACACACACACACACACACACACACACACACACACACACACACACACACAGTACAAATACTGCTCACACTACCAGCAGTGCTGACAGCTCCTGATGCCATGGGAAAGTTCAGCTAACCTCTTAGTTTGGCTCTGGACATCCAGCTAAAGGTCAGCATGCAGCTCTTCCTCTGACGCCTGTGTAACCACTGCTCAGCATTAAAATAATACTCTGATTTTATGGTACATTGTCAGTTCGATTACAAATCCCGATTTTTTTTGTTTGACAATTTTTATATTGCCTGAATTTTTATATCACCTGAATGGATATTTTGTTCTTAATTTAAATCACATCAAATGAAAAAGAAAATTACAAAAATGAAATAATGTATTTTGAAAATAAGATTACAATTAAATTACATTAGTTGCATCAAAATATAAAGAAAATACATACTTTATGAAGTATGTGATATTCTTGTGTTTTAATTTTATTTATATCTTTTTACAATTTTATTTTAACTTCATTTTACTTATTTAACTTTGTCTGAAATCACATGTTGAATCGCAATACTTACAAAAGCACTATGATTACAGAATCACAATATCAGCACCCAACTATTGTGAATTGTGTCAAATGTGGAGGTCCCTGCTAATTTCCATCCCTAAACCCTCTTCACCATAGACAAAAAAAAAAAAAAAAAAAAAAAAGGAAGGGACTAAATGGGTCCTGGAAGACACTTTCCTATGATGAGTTTGCTGAAAACACTTTTTTTTTTTTTTTTTTTCCACAGTTTATGTGAACAGAGCTCTGGTTACAAGCCGGTGTACACACAGGCAGAGTCTTTTTGCATATTCATAGATCTGCATATTTAATAAGAGCAAGTTACATTTAAGGCAAAGTTGGTTGTTTTTTTCATGGAGAAAACTTCTAACCATGTTATATTGATGAACAGAGATTATCTTCTATATACTATTTGAGGGCTTAATGAATAGGAATGCACCAGTATTGGTATTGATATTGGTGCTGATTCAAGCATAATTCCCTGATCAGATATCAGACTGACGTTACTGATCCTGTACCAGTACACAACAGACATACCCACACAATGTTGCTGTAGTAGTTCTATAATATTTCTGTAGTTAGTCTACCACTACTGCCTCCACAACAGACTGCTGGCCAGGCTGTGGCTAGTGAACACAGAGGTCTTATTCTTCTTCAGCAGTGCCTTCTTCTTAGATGCATTGTGCTGTACACATAGCATCGGGCATGTACTGGTATTGCAGTCAAATTAGAATATTCTACTGTAGTGGTCAACTTGCTAGTTGATAATGCATTGCTGTGGACTTGATTTGTTCAAGTTTCTCAAAACATAAAAGGAATTGCCGTAGCTTTTTCCATTTCACCTTTTGAATACATTTAATTGAATGCATTTAGCATATTTTTGCTTAATAAGTTTTTTGTGTCATTTACTACAGCCTCATAACCTTGCACATAGCACTGACTGCAAATAAATGAATGAATGAATGAATAAATAAATAATATAGAAAAAAAGAGCTCTGGTATCAGAGTTGTACTTGGTATTGGTCAGTACCCAAAGCTCAGATATCAGAATTAGGTGCATCCCCATCAATAAATGACTGGAAGGGGACTTTGAAAAGTGAGTGGCCCAACCAGACAATATAATTAAAAACTTTGTTCTGTGTATCCTTTTAGAGTGGATTTGAAATGAAAATCACTCACTCAGGATGTGTAGTTATAGGACGTTCTCAGCATATAATTCCATTTGGAACCTAAGGTTTTCTCTATGACTCTGTACGATTTTGCCAGTTTCTGGTGCAGTGCTGTCCAATAGATTTGATTTTAAATGTTGAAAAGTGTGACGCTCCAATCAAAATAATATTTTTAAAAAATATATAAATACTGACTTAAAAAATATGAAAAGGTACAGTTTTAGTAGTAGCATTAGTAGTAAAGGTAGTTTGTTGCTTTCACCCATTCTTACCATGCAGACTGTGCTGCTCTGTGAAAACCCAGGAGCTTTTCAGAGTCTTAGTCTTATCCGGCTCAGATTTTGACACCATTTCAAGTCATGCTGTACTGTCAACATGTTCATCTACCTGGGCAATGAAGACCTTGATGTTATAGATGACATTCAATTAGTAGCAGGGGAAACCAGGTCAGATCCCCCTGTGAAGACACCACCTGGCTCTGTCTGTCTCACTCACACACGTACACCAGGCAGTTCAGCACTACTCTGTGGAAGGATTACATTTGAGTTGGTTGACTACGCTACTGTAGGTGGAGGTGAAAACTTTAATAAAGCTATTAAAGCTATCATGTTGCGAGGGGGTCCTTGAGGGAGTTCCTGTGGGTTTCCAGCAACATGAGGTATAGGTACATTTTAATATTTTTTAATTTACTACAAAGGATCCTGATTAGGGAGACACAAGAATAACTCTCTCAACCCTAGGATTCCCTCTAGCATAAACACCCATTATATACTAAATCAACAAAATTTTGATTATGATGAAAAGCATGACTTGCTTCCTTCTGTATGTTTTTTCAGTTATTAATGACATGATTATCTCAGAATTCTGAGATAATGACAAGACTGATTTTTGTCTCATTTAAACTTTTCTCAGAATTCAGAAAAACGGGGCACATTTTGTCTGAAATGCATCACGCTTCCTTACAGGACTTACTATGCTACAATGTGTCTCCTGACAGAGTGTAAATTCTGCCTCTCAGGTCTTTAAACATCCCAAACAATGACCCTACAAAAGTGGAGATTTCCTGTTCAACAAAGACGCCCGGGAACGCAGCCCGTCTATTCCAGTTCTTTGATTGGTCAGCGCCTTTTGAACTTGGAACACGATTGGCTCATCAGGCCGCTGCATGTCTGAACGTGGCGACGCCACAGACAGGCACGTAAAGATTCGTCAACCTCCACAACGGCAAGTGCAAGGAGTCTGGCATAACTGCGCACAGTAAACCGGAAACGTGATTTTACCTCCAAGGTAATAGCACATAAAAACAAAATCACTTATGGGAAAAATAAACATATGAGCAAAAACAATGCGGAATTCAACATAATAATAATTATGCAATAGACTCATTATTTACTATCACTTCGCATAGTTCCTTGAATTGCTCAAAACTCGAAATGTTCTTCAACGAGGAGTTAATTTTGAATGTCAAAACCGGAAACTATATTCACGTACCTTGCTAGCTTGACACAGGTCTCAGCATAGCGTGACTGATGGTACAAATTGATAATGTCTGGAGATTCAAAGCATGTACAGATAACTATTACTTTATGACAGCTCGTACGTGTTTCAGCAACAGTGTCAGTCACACGCCGCAGCCACCTGAGCCTGAACGAGCCCACCTCTGCTGCTGAGTTTACCTTGCTGTCCCCGCCAGGTAAGACGAGCCGCCTGCTGATGTAGCTGACGAGGAGAGCGCTAGTCCAAAGCTCACTCAAAATATAACTATTTGAAGAGGCCTTAGCGTAACAGCAAACAAACATACGAGCTAGAGCACATAATAATGCCTTTTCAGAGTCGATAAAAACTGGTCTTTAATTCGGCATATATGAATTAATTCACACATGCAACTAAAAACAGTTAACTTAGAACAGATACACCTGATTTTTCAGCTGTCTTCGACCACATTTTAGCGGTGAGTGGTGCGGAGCAGAATGAACCAGCTGCTAAAGAAGAGAACATTTCTGGAAGTACAGTGGTGCTTGGTGAACGTCTTGTACGCCGTATTTAAAGCAAGTTCCTAACCACTCTTAAAACGTCTCGATTTTTTTTCTCACTAGTTATGGACTTTGCTCACAAACAAAGCGACATCACACTACGGAATTTTTGAACGGAGTTTCGCGTGACGTGTCTCCCCATAACAGCCCAATTAACAGGTGTTCGCCAGCGAGGCTTGAGCTGAAGTACTTTACATCTGCTTTGCTTATGTGCTGGTCTGACACTGTCCAGCTGGGCCCTGGACCATAACAAGCAGCCTCAGAGAGAAAGGAGCCTGTCGGTTGGCAGGAAGTGGCACTGGCGTTGTTCAGGGGCGCACGGGCGCACCTGTGTGAGTGTCTGAAGCAGGCCAACGGAAACCAGCTACCACCCCCCCAAAAATATAAAGCGGGAAATTTGAATATCTGGGTGACTGTAGAAGTTATGCTCTGTTACTATATATCTTATCTTATCTTATCTTATCTTATATTATATTGTGGATGTCCAACAGTAGGCTGGTTTGTTGATGCATAGATTTTAAATGAAATGAATTAGTGATTTTTATGAGAGGTGCTTACTTATTTAGCAATTATGTAATAACCTCATTTTTTGTTCTCTGTTAGGGCTGAAAAAGAAAAAATATATTGCAGTTATTTTGACACATTACATTACGACCGTATGAGTCATGATTATGTATCTATCTATCTATATGTGTGTGTGTGTGTGTGTGTGTGTGTACAGTACAGGCCAAAAGTTTGGACACACCTTCTCATTCAATGCGTTTTCTTTATTTTCATGACTATTTACATTGTAGATTCTCACTGAAGGCATCAAAACTATGAATGAACACATGTGGAGTTATGTACTTAACAAAAAAAGGTGAAATAACTGAAAACATGTTTTATATTCTAGTTTCTTCAAAATAGCCACCCTTTGCTCTGATTACTGCTTTGCACACTCTTGGCATTCTCTCGATGAGCTTCAAGAGGTAGTCACCTGAAATGGTTTTCACTTCACAGGTGTGCCTTATCAGGGTTAATTAATGGAATTTCTTGCTTTATCAATGGGGTTGGGACCATCAGTTGTGTTGTGCAGAAGTCAGGTTACTACACAGCCGACAGCCCTATTGGACAACTGTTAAAATTCATATTATGGCAAGAACCAATCAGCTAACTAAAGAAAAACGAGTGGCCATCATTACTTTAAGAAATGAAGGTCAGTCAGTCCGGAAAATTGCAAAAACTTTAAATGTGTCCCCAAGTGGAGTCGCAAAAACCATCAAGCGCTACAACGAAACTGGCACACATGAGGACCGACCCAGGAAAGGAAGACCAAGAGTCACCTCTGCTTCTGAGGACAAGTTCATCCGAGTCACCAGCCTCAGAAATCGCAAGTTAACAGCAGCTCAGATCAGAGAGCAGATAAATGCCACACAGAGTTCTAGCAGCAGACCCATCTCTAGAACAACTGTTAAGAGGAGACTGCGCCAATCAGGCCTTCATGATCAAATAGCTGCTAGGAAACCACTGCTAAGGAGAGGCAACAAGCAGAAGAGATTTGTTTGGGCCAAGAAACACAAGGAATGGACATTAGACCAGTGGAAATCTGTGCTTTGGTCTGATGAGTCCAAATTTGAGATCTTTGGTTCCAACCGCCGTGTCTTTGTGAGACGCAGAAAAGGTGAACGGATGGATTCCACATGCCTGGTTCCCACTGTGAAGCATGGAGGAGGAGGTGTGATGGTGTGGGGGTGTTTTGCTGGTGACACTGTTGGGGATTTATTCAAAATTGAAGGCACACTGAACCAGCATGGCTACCACAGCATCCTGCAGCGACATGCCATCCCATCCGGTTTGCGTTTAGTTGGACGATCATTTATTTTTCAACAGGACAATGAGCCCAAACACACCTCCAGGCTGTGTAAGGGCTATTTGACCAAGAAGGAGAGTGATGGAGTGCTGCGGCAGATGACCTGGCCTCCACAGTCACCGGACCTGAACCCAATCCAGATGGTTTGGGGTGAGCTGGACCGCAGAGTGAAGGCAAAGGGGCCAACAAGTGCTAAACACCTCTGGGAACTCCTTCAAGACTGTTGGAAAACCATTTCAGGTGACTACCTCTTGAAGCTCATGGAGAGAATGCCAAGAGTGTGCAAAGCAGTAATCAGAGCAAAGGGTGGCTATTTTGAAGAAACTAGAATATAAAACATGTTTTCTGTTATTTCACCTTTTTTTGTTAAGTACATAACTCCACAGGTGTTCATTCATAGTTTTGATTCCTTCAGTTAGAATCTACAATGTAAATAGTCATGAAAATAAAGAAAACGCATTGAATGAGAAGGTGTGTCCAAACTTTTGGCCTGTACTATATAGATAAATAGATAGATAGATGTGATTGTTACCAGTAAAAAAGACTAAATACTCAGTGTGCTATATAATGTCTTTTATTTGCCAAATATTTGGTGATATAAGATTTCAAAACTAAGTGAATCCAGCATAAACTGGGGCGTTTTGTGCCTAAAGTTAGCTTGGTATAATGCTTGGAAAACATAAATGGAAATGGTGGTCTTTGTATTAGCGGGTATGATTTCTTGGGTCAGCGTCAGTGTTGACTGTGCTGTATTTGGCTGTGTCGGGTAAAAATGAAGATTTTTCAGATTAAAACATGCGAAGAGCAAACCTCCATAATCCCAACACCAAATGAGCAATTAGACCCACTAATGATAGATGGCGCTGTTGTGTAGAATCTGTCTGATTAAAGATGCTAGCAAAGCAACAAAGAAACTTAAAATAATCACTTCAGAAATGTCCGATTTTTCAGACCATCACGTTTAACTGTACGTCTTTGTACGTTACAATAATGGCTGAATAACGACCACAGAAATAATCAAATTTGCGGATTTCACAAGCTTCCGCAGTTCAACAGACCTGTCAGTTTCCTGTCCGGAAGTGGCTGCTGTTAGAGTGATGACAACAGATCACGCTGTAGTTGGTGCTGTGTTCAACTTTATGGCCAGCAGACAAACAGTGATATATATTTGAAAAAAAAAAAAAAAAAAAAAGACAGAATTTTTGAGGGATAGACCTGTGTTTGCGTGAACATGAATGCGGTGGGTGGAGCAGTGGGAAGATATGAGAAGACAGGCTTTGCTCAAAGTAGTGCTACTTTATTTTAAAAAAAACAGACCATAAGGTTTAAAGTAACTGGTAAAATAGCTAGTGACTGATCTCCTCTTGTGTAAGCCTTTGATAGTGAGTGGTTCAACACGGGGATGGCGTGTACTCTCTTGTCTCTGTGTTAGGGCTGAGCCAGATATTGACCTCGACACCTATTATGATATGATAGATATCATAGGACAGTTTGGATCCTGTAATATGATACGGCAGAAGTGCTGTCTATCCCTGGTTTTAAATCAGAATCAGAAATACTATATTGATCCCAGAGGGAAGACTGGGTAAAGGCTGCGTTACAGTAAAGAAATGCAGTTTCCAGAATTTTTTAGACTGTTGTAGCTGCTCTGTTATTTGCCTCCACCTGCTTGGTCAGCAAGTCCACATTATGAATATTAAAATCTATTATGTGTAAATATCTTATGAAAACTCCAACAGTCATCCCTGCAGTATTGTCACAATGTCTGGATGAAAGTATTTGGCCAAAGGTATTGTGATATTTGATTTTGTCCGTATTTGCCAGCCCTACTCTGTGTTTGTAGCATTTTTTCCCCCAAATAATCCGATGGTTATGAATCTGATTATTCAGAAAAAGGTCAGCGGGAGTGATCTGTCTGCCTGTCAAAATGTCTGGTGGACATGGAAATCTGATGGACACAGATTCACCATCAGCCCTGTCTTGACAAGACGGTTTTTAAAAATCGCGTGAAATGAATGTCCAGGGACAGATAGAATGGACACTGATAACTGCTATTTAGGGCCAATATTAATTTGTAGTAAACTGGAAAATTTCTGAGGCAAAATTTACAGCAGTAAAAACACCAACACAAACCTTGCTTTGAATTAGAAAATATTTAATTAACATTATTATATTGGTAAAAAAAAAAAAAAAAAGCAAAAAACAGAAATTTTAAGAAAATTAGAAAAAAGACTAGCAAACTATATTTCTGATTATTAGACTAATATATTTAAACATCAGATCTGTGATCCTGGATCAGTGAGTCCTGATTGTGAAAGGTGCCTTTGAGAAGCATCTAACAATAACAATAAATGGAGAAATACGCAGAAGCATTCTTTACGTCAGATTAATATAGCCGCACGTACACATCACAACATAACAAGTAGGGGGGAAGTGGAATAACACCACATTTTTCAAAATGGGTGAACTATTCCTCCAACAAAGAAGCAAATGGTTTTACGTTATCACAGCAAATTTTCCATGTCAGTTTTGTAAATCCTCTGCAGTTTTCAGTGATTGCGGGGATGAGGTCTGAACTGTCTTCCTTTCTCTCACACACAAACATGCACACTTTGTTGCATGTGTGCTCGTGGAGGGAGGCGGGGCAGAGAGCAGCGCTGTTTTTAGCATCGGCCCAGCTTTTCACAGAGAGACAAATCTCGCCTCAGGGTCAGATAAAGACTTGGCGTCGACTTGCTTCTGACCTCTCATCCTGCACTTTTTTTTTTTTTTTTTTTTTTGGATTACTACACAGTTTACAAAAATTCTCAAAGTATAAATAAATAAAATCAATAATAATAATTAAATAAACTTTTCCCCAAACCTTGTCAAGTTGCCAGCTGTCCTGATAGGCAACCCCAGACTGCCAACCAGGTCATGTGAGGACATGGTGGTAATTTATCAATCCTCACAACAGATGATAGGAAATGTTCAGCTGCTCGGGCCCCTGTCTGGCCCCAATGCTCAGTTTTCCAGTGGCATTTTGCCAAGCCTGTTTCCACACTTGTTTTCAGCTTTTGAATTGCATAAATTCGGATGTTCTTCAAGTTTAAATTCTCGGTTTGATATGACTTAAAGGACATCAGAGCTGCAGCCTTGTTTGTTTGATTTTAGCATTGTTGGTTATTCAGTTTCTGACAGAACACACAGCATAGTGAGTTATATAAGTGAGAACATTTGACTTTCTTAGTTAATAGAAAGATTTTGCTGCTGTGGTTGGACTGGGGTTCAACCAGTAGGCTATGGGTTTTTGACGTGCAGAGCTGAATGCATTTTGATTTGAGCTGCCAATAGACGATGTTTGGATTGTTTTCATGCCATAAATTTCCTCCAAATTCCAAGAATTTATTGTTTTTCCTCAAAAAGCTTTGAGACCATGGACATGATCCATTGAAACAAAACAAAACAAATAAAAAAAAAAAAAAATGCATAATAATAAAAAATTAGGATAATACATGTTTATGTGTGCTTGTGTAGAACCTGATTGAAAGGTCATACTACAGTCACTTCAGGTTAAAGGAATACTCCAACATTTTGGGCAAAATCTCATTTTTCCGACTTCCCCAGACTGAGACCAGATGTTGGACACCATTTTCCCCTCTGTACGTCCAGTGGTGCAGTTCCTATGGGTAGCATTTCCTGTTAGCTTAGCATAAAGACTTGAGGTCTATGGGAGTTGTTAGCCTGACTGTGTCAAAGTGAAAAAATAAACCTTACAGCAACTCCAAAGCTGTCTTATGTACACAGTAGATCATGTGGATTTGAAATACATGTCTGGAGTATTCCTTTAAGGGCTCCCTACAGATGACCAGTGTAGTATTGTATTTATTAATTTTCCAGTAAAGGAAAAGCCTAAATCAGTCAGCCTGCATCATATCCATCATATCAGAGGTGTACCACACTAACTGGTCTATATCTGAGTTTCTACAAAAGGGCAGTATTGGCCCCAGATATTTGTTTAACCTTAGAAATTTCCCCAAATTAATTTGGCAACAAAGGCTGGTGGCAAGGCAAGCCGCAAGGACTACTCTGGGGTTATGACATCACTCCCATATGTGATTGGAAGTGATGCTTTGCTGCGCGTTGTCCCTCTTAAAGGACCAGTAATTGTGCATGTTTAGGGCAATATTTACAAAATACATGTACTTCACCTTTCTGCTAATCTTTTCCCAAAGCGAGCAGTCATATTTTAGAAATCAGCTACAATATGAAAATGAACTTTGAGACTTCAGACTTTCTTCACACCAATATTCCATCACCGTAATAATGTCTTCCACATCAGTTTTCCTAAAAGCAGCAGCACTGTTGGGTTTTGATGCCTTGAAATTGGGTGGAGTGAAACGGTCACTGCAAAAAGATAGTCCCTGAGGAAGTGTTGCCTTTCCACAGCCAATTTTCAGTTCCATGGTTTATGGTTTATGATCAAAGAGTCATATTTGAAAATCAAGGGATTTTGATTATATGGTGTGAAACATGTAGTACTCTTGCATGATGTGCAAAATAGTTTGTTGCAATGTAAAATGTTGTTAAATTGTAGTAAATGGGCTCAACATTCAAAACCACTGGTATGGTCTTTTAATAGCCCATCTAGGATTTGACCGCATGTCATGCACAAGATGTAAGAAGTGAACATAGGATGTAATGTAGGGACCTTTAAAGGACATGTGCAGCCCTTTATGCACTTTGCTTCCGTCAGTTTAGAGGACATCAAACTGTTCTTGATCCAGCTCTAGCAAACACATGTATTTTGCTGATGTAATTTGCTGATGTTGTCCATGGGTTCCAGACTTCAGGCAGTCATAAGTCGGGTTTCCATCCAAATATATCTCAAATTTTAACCAAATTTTCAGAAAATCGTCAAAACAAAATGCGAATTTATGCGTGTTTCCATCCACTTCTGTTATGCGAATATTTGGAGTTGGTTCATCGAGGTGAGCAATAGGTGGCGCTAATTCTCCAGCCGGGAGACATTAAACCACTGCAGAGGAAGAGGATGCAACGTGACGACGTATTACAGGCGCGTCAGTCAAAAATCCAAACTTTGTTGTTTGCTATCCAGTGTAGCATTAATATTGTTTTCTTTAATTAGTTCAAGAAAAGTTCAAGTCTCTTCTTCGGTCCAAACAGACTGGCTGTTGTTGCCGTCTGCCGCCAATTTTCCTCTGTACAGTGGAACAGAAGTCACATGATTGTGGATGTCACCGTGTATTCAATAAACCTGTTTCCATAGCAGCTTATTTGCACTTTCACTTTATCAGTACACCAACTCTTCCACCTCCCCCAGGTGTTAAAACTTTTTTTGGCAATATTTGGAGATTTTTTTGAATTTTCAGTGTTTCCATTCGGGTTTTTAATGCACATATTGAAAATGTGAATAAAAACAGGTGGATGGAAACCCACCTATAGGCTGCAAAGGATTGTCCTCCAAATGTTGAATATAATCCTGATAATTATAGTTATGTATGTTATGTATAGTTTGTCCAGTGACATTTGAGGCTCTGAAAATGTGGTGACAATGTGTAAAACTGGCTGTAATTCCTAAACGGTTAAGGCCATATTTTTGATCAGCCCCTTAAATTAAATCTGAAAGTCTGCACTTCAGTCACGTCTTTATCATTAAGATCCGTTGTGGTGGTGTACAAGGGCAAAATTATGAATTTGTGTTGTATTTAGGCATTTAGCTAGGTATTTAGCGCAAGTACCAACTTCTGACTTGTGAACAGCATTCATGTAAACATCCAACACATAATTATAGCAAGGGGTCATGGATTTTTCTTAAAGCTCTGATATATTCGACTGAGACTTAAATAGAGTGGAACTGTCCATTAGATGGTGACTATTAGACATAATTAAATTCAAATTTAATTTAACCTCACAGGTGGAGTCCCAGGCAGAACTCTCCTGAACTCTCTGAACTCTCTCCAGAACTCTCATGGTGGACTTCATGTTGGACCACTATTTGGGTCAGATGTGGGTCATTTTAGGATGTAGGTGTGCAAACTGATACCAGATAAGAGTCGCATTCAAGATGAATACGAAGTCAGAATAAAAAAAAATGTTCATTGTGTAGAACGCATACCACATACTACTGAGGCTGTCCTGTCTCTCTCTACTGTGCCTGTCTAAAAAAAAAAGCAGAAATGACCATAAAAATATATCTTTGAAAAATGTTCTGTTAGTAAAAAGACCGAAATTGGGCGCTAAGGCTTGCAGCAAGAATGTACCCTTAGACACATCAGCATGTGGACATGCTTTAAATAAGCTGTCTGTAGTTCAAAGGTAGTTCTGTGTGCAGACATGTTCCAATAATGTAAGAATAAAAATGGAAGAAAAAAAAACATGCCCGATGTATTGCAGTTTTCCAACTAGAAGGGGACTGGGAGAGGGACTGAATCTGGGGTTGCTTTCACACTTTCATAGGAAAATTCTTTGATATTTTTTATTTTTGATCTCTCTCTCTTTTTTTTTGGCACCACTGTTCATCGATATGCTGAAGTGAAAATGTCAGCTTTGGCTGTTTGTATTTAGCAGTGTGTGCAAGAGGGAAATGAAAAAAATGAGGGCTCAAACACTGTTCCTTTCTACAACAGATTTCAACCTTTCAGTCTCTGGCACCAAAAGCACAGTAATTATCTAAAGACAAATCAGATCCGTTTGATCAGTTCAGCTGCAGTTTCCTGCTACATTTAGTCAACTGTCAGTGTAATCGTCAAGCTCAGAGAGAGGCCTGTGTTTACTGGTGGAAACTCAGTCATCTGCTCTGTGCTTACAGCCCTATCATACTGTCTCTCTGTCCTATTAGGTTGTCAATATGGCCTCATGGATTATTCAGATGACTGTGGTGGTGCTATCTGTCTTTGTGAATAGCAGCCAGGGGAAAAAGGACAAGACACTGTACTGTTCTGGTAAGTCGGTTCTTGATCAGATGGATTTGTTAGGCGAAAACGATGGAAATAGATTTTCCTTTTCGTCTGCTTGCCTAAAGAAAAAGCTGCATAACTGAAACTGTTTTTGACCAGTAAATATTTGTCACACCTTACACATTGCATTGCTTGCCTTTGGACTCAACAACCAAGTGAAGACGTACTTTGTATAGTGTGAGACATACTGATGTGCAGTAGAGTGCCAGGACAGTTAACTAAAGCTGATCCGTGTGCTGTTAGTGAGCTTGACCTGTATTCTCCAGCATGCAGGGCTATTGTGGACGAACTGAACTACTCAATCAGTCAGGTGGACCCAAAGAAAACCATCAACATCGGCAGCTTCAGACTCAACCCTGATGGGACCATGAAAGACAAAAAGGTACAGTACAATCCAGTATATGCACAGATACATCTGTTCTTAAAATAATCTTTCTAGAAGAGCTCCAGATATTATTAATAATTTAAAGCTTTTACATTATTAATGTTTTGATTTTTTTTTACAAAAAAAAAAAAAAATCCAGTTTACATTACAGTGTGGGGCTGCAACAAAGGAGTTTCCCATCCCCATCAGTTGAGACACTGTCAGTCAACTGTTAACTTTAATTCTAGCATTTGTGTTCCTGGTAGCACATCTTATCTACACAGGACGTGTGTGGGAAAGATTTCTCACTAAATGAAACTAAAGAGTGAAACCTTTGTCTTCCAAAAAGCAGTGAGCAGTGAGCGCTCCGTCCAGAGGAACCTGGACTCACCAGTGGTGGCTGAATCTCTTCACTAACTCCACCACATTTCTTATACAGGAGTCCCCAAAATTCAAACGTTAGCCCTCACTGCCATTTTGAGCTGGTGAGTGCATCTTTTAAAGGGATAGTTAGCCCATTTTGAAAAATTATTATTATTTTTTATATGAATTCTCTTCCCCTCTAGCTGTTATGTGGGAGAGCAGTAGCAGCACTGTTGTGTTTTGATGACTCGAAATTGGGCAGAGTGAAATGATCTCTTCGAGGGAAAATAGTCCCTGAGGTTTGCTTTAGACAGCCATTTATCAATTCTGTGGTTTATGAACAGCAGAGAAATTGAACATCATAGGGTGGATCTTTCCATTAGAAATTCAAAATCTTGAAAACCCCTCGCATGATTTGCACATTGGTTTGTTGCTATGTAAAATGTGGCTAAATTGTAGTAAAAGGGCCCAACATTCAAAATCACTGTTATGTACATTTTTGCTGAAATATTGTCATTAGCTATATTTGAAATCACATTCGCTACAGAGTCAGTTCTCCATGAGCAACAGAAACTGAACTGTCACAGCTTTACAAAATGTGCAGCCAGTGAACTGTCAGTCAGCAGAGATGAGCACTGTATTCTGCCTTTACTTTATTGATGCACTTTATTTTGTCATGTCCAAATTTCCAGTTAAAAGAATCTAGTACTAAAATTAAAATAAAATAATCTCAGCAATTAAACTGAATAAGCAGTATGTTGCAGTTCTACATTTAAATTTGTATTAATATAAATCTCATGAAAAATATGTCATTATGACCAAAGTACATTTCAAAATGCTACAGACTGAGTCTAGACCCAGTTATGGTAGGTTTACACTCCAGAGTTCAAACATGCCCAACTATTGTAGCTCGTGTGTAATTGCCATACAGCTGATATCCACGGCGGACTGGGGAGGTAAACAGAGCTGTAAAAAATGTACAATCGTGGAAAACCTACAGCACTGTGTTTGACAGTGGTTGTATGGCTATTTGTAAAAGTAGCACTTGCCAGGGTTTCTTTTCTTAGCCAAGCTTGAATCATGCCTGCCAGGCTACTACACTGCCATAGCAAAGTATTCCACCCAGATAAGATTATTTGGAGAGCAAAAAGCCTTTATTAACATCGGTATTGCAGGGAGGAATCCTCCATCTGTGCTGTTTGTTGTTGATCTGGTCACCTGTACCCCAAAGGGCACGTGTTGGAACACACCCCTCTCTTGTATTATTGGGGATTCATGCAGTTTGGATTGAGTCAGCGTTTTTTCTTCAGTTTGGACTTCCTGCAGCCATATTCAGAGCATCAGTGAATCATTGCAACTCCATTCTCCTGTGGAACAAATTGATCTCTGGTATCACTATGCCTGTATCTGTGCGATGCTCTGCAACTATGGATCCAGGTTATTGTTCCTCTTCTAATGAGGTCGCGTCCCAGTGGGGCCTGGGTATCCTCTGCTACCCAGGGATCAGGCTATCATGAGGTGTCCAGCTCCACTACTGATTTCCTAGGCTTAATCCCTGTTTAGACTGTCATTGATAACTCAAAGAAGGTGGGTATTTGCTGCCAAGAAAAAGGTTGCATTTACAATTAGCTATCACCTTCTGGTATTATTAAGTGCTCTTTCAAATTGCTTTGCAGATTGCCAAAATAAGCAAAGCACACATACAGTTTTATTTATAAGAGGTGTCTATTGCATACTTCATCAACATCAACAGATATCCTTTGGCAATCAGAGGCCTAAAAATCCCAGTTTCTAGTGAAAGACAGTGCAGTTTTGTCTTAATTACCTCGGTCAGTGGAGTTGGACGTTTTTTTTTTTTTCACCCCTGCCCATCACTTTGTTTGTCTGCTGGTTAGCAGGATATCTCAAAGAGACTGTGAAAGGTTAGACACTGGCCAAGAAAGAGCTGATTAACTTTTCACGCTGATTGGTCAAAAAGAGGCATGATGCTAGATGTCACCTATCACAAAAAGGCACATCAATTTTGACAGATTCATATAACATTGCAGAACTTTGTGGGCAGCTTGGTCATGGGGCAAGGAAGAACTAAATACCCTTTCATGCTGATTGGCCAAAAGGCAGTATGGTGGTGGGTGCGGCATATCACAAAAAGGAGCAGAACTCCAGCAATCCAGAAATACAATCTAGATCAGCCACACAAATATAACTGCTGAAGGTTTGAATTTATTGATTTAAAAAAAAATGACCTTCAATTAAAGCATGATAAGTAAGAATTTAGAGAAGTTTATTTCGGGGAACTCTGTGAAGTGGATTTTGTCTCCATTTTGTCTTCATTTGAGTTTTACCATCGGCAAAAAAACACCAGATCTCAGTTTTCTTGTTTTTCCCCCGCTGTTTGAATCAAATTCAGTCACTGTTTTGCCCAGGGCTACTGCACTGTCAGTTTTTTTGATATCAAGAAAGTTATTGGGATTGCAAAATGACACAAAAATAATGCAGATCTTTTAACTACTGTCGGTCACAGTTGATGGCAAAACTGCCAAGATACACTGTTTGAGAATACTGCCGTTGTACCATGGGGCTGCAACAAAGGCAAGTGTCCTTCATGTTGCTATTAATGCTGCAATCTGTGTCATATTTCTAGCTTCTCATTAGGCAGTTGTCTAAAGGTGGATTAATTTAGATATGAATGCTAATTACTCTTCTTCTGCCCCCCTGTGGGTCCTGCTTAGATTCCATTTAGTTTGCCCCCAAGCATTGTGCGCGTCTTTTAAAAGAAAGAGCAGTGGGTTTGCAGTAAACTGGTTTTGATAGAGGTTATGCTAACTCTCACATGCCATAATCATGTTATGTAATTATAGCATATTAAATAATGAAATGGGAAGATTCATAAAATTGCAAGATATACGGAAAAATCCAGCCTAAAACACTTTTACACAGTCAGAAAACAACTTTTGGTAATGTACCTTGCACCTCTGACTCCATTTTGATGCTTGGTCATGTATTTTTCTTAGTGCTACAGATAACTGGCCAAGCACAGATGACATGGCTTTGCATTGAAGTATTTCCAGTGCAGCTGCAATGAATTTAATAACAGAAAATATTTTAGCCGTCTCTCAGCGGTAAATGTCAGCTTTTCATGTTAGTCCTTCACAATCAGGGAGCATTGGCTTCTTTCTAGAGCTGCCATTTTGCACCCCTGTTCAACAACCATTCAAGGACAAGCCCACTGAAGAAGAGGCAGATTTTTCATCTGACAGTAGCCTCAATCGGCCAGAATTTATCATAGCCCCAAGTTGAGTTTTTGTGATTTGTCTTTTTTGTTGTTTGATCAGCACTTTCTTGACTAGGAAACCTCTTGCTCTCTTGATCCTACTATACTTCACAAATTACTAACTGAACTAGAAGTTGATGAGGCAGATTCAGGAAAGGCAGGTTCACTAAAAAAGCACATTAGACTGTGTCTCCTGGAATGCATTGGACATCAGAGACAAACTGGTGATATCCAGCAGTTTTAGAGGATTTTGCTTTAATGCCACCCCAGATGAGTTGGTTTTGGTTATATAACTGGCTAGTTATCAGGCCAGGGTAGTAAGGTTCGCCCAGAGATCCCGCTCCTCCCCTGCCCTCAACTGAAACAAACCTCCACCTGTTGCATTGTTTGGTCAATCAAATGTTACTGAGCTAAAGGAGAAGCCAAACCTTGATCCCATGCCCTCCCGGCTCCCTCCTTTTCAGCAGCTTTTGACCTAGCGTGAATCGAAGAGGGTGGGATGTCACAGCTTAGATGCCATCACCAAGGAGGATTTGCAGGTTTTAAGTCTCTGCTCTTTGCCCTCCTCACAGTATGACTTCCTGGGGGTATGGGTCCGTTCGATGCCACAAAAGTTAAACCTGCCTGGGGCAACAATGAAATGTTTAAGGCCTCCAAAGACATTGAACTTAGTTGGAGCAGCGCGCTGATCTCATAGAGACCGGTGGGAAGTCATGCATTGAGAATGAGACGATGCACAATGGCCCGCTGACACACTGACACAGTATATCATGGCCCAGAAATGTGACCGAGCGGGGTGACGTCCATTTTTCGAATCTCGCTTACTTTGCTTTCTACAAGGTTCTGCAGCGTGTTCCAGCCCTGGGTTTCTTTTTGGTTTCATGATTTAGCAGAGCAGCCAGCCAATAAGTGCCACAACGGGGCTCACCTGTTCTCTATCCTCCTCTAAATGCCAAATATTAACCAGCTCTAGGCTATACTATAATGGCATTCTGAGGATGAATGTCATCTACAGTCATGCTCGGCAGCTAATTACGATCAAATTCTCAGCAAGCCTCAGAAATAACTCTTCCTCATCATAATGAAGTGATATTGTATCATCAAACCTTTGCACGCACATTCTTATTCCCTAATCCTGTGGTTCAAATGGCATAATAACACATGATCAAAATGACATTTCAGCCTTACATTCTGCCACTTTGATGACAATATTATTATTATTAATTTATGGGTCTTCATTGGCCCAGATCGCCTGGACAATGAAATTGAAAGGCCCCTGTCCACAGTGGTGCAATAATGGCTCTCTGTCCAATGGGAATTGAATGGAGGATAGCATCCCTGAGAAGCCTATTCTCTGGCCCGGCCGGTTGCCCCCCACCCCTCAACCCCCCCGCCCCATTCTTCAAACAACGCTGTGATTGACAGCTCCCTTTCAGAAGCCTCCGACTGGCAAGGAAGGAGTTTAATTCCAAACCATTTTGCAGCATGGCATGATAATGACTCAGACCCAAGCCCACGGGCTGGGATGCACTGACGTGTTTTTGTTATGTGGCAGGGAAGAGAGGGTTTTTTTTTTTTTTGGAGGGGGGTGTGGGGTTTTTTCAAGACGGGGGTAGAGGATTTAGTTTCGATTTAAACACAATTTCATCAAATTCTCATCTAATATACTGCAGGAAAAAAAGAGCGGTCTCTAATAATCATAGCTCCCCTGCAGAGTTTTGTGCAGGATTTAAAGTTTATTTTGGTTTCCAGTTGCTGAATAATCCTACAGTGATAATGTGATGATTTAAATTTCACATCAGATTTCATCAGACATGCGTTCGACCAATAATTTGATGTTCTCGTATTTTTTAGGATGTAAACTTTATTTAGGTTAACAGTTTTCAAACAGTCATTCAGTTTTCAAACAGTCATTATCCAAGGATTATCCAGTCATTATCATAATCCAGTGTTCAGGATATTCAGAAAAAGAAAAAAAGTGGGAAAAAGGAAATGAAATTAATATTGAACAAACATTATCACCAAACATTAAAAAAACCAAAGGACCTATGCAAATGTAAGCTAACACACTTTGACATAGTTTTCAGGTACACCATCATCATGCTGTGAAATGTATCGTGTCCAAACTGTTGGGATTCTTTAAATATGTCTTTGAGCGGATACAAGCTGTTTATGGATTAGGTGGCCCTGACAGTGTCAGAGTTGTCACAAACCGGTTTTGATTGATAGGTGAACCTCATCGTCTTTGGCCAACGTGACCTACATCCCTCCGTGCCTGCCCTCCAACCTTTGGCCCCGTGCTGTAACACATTCTGCCGCTGGCCCACTTCCTCCCTCCTCAACACAACAATGTCGTCAAGCTCAAGGGATGAATAAAAAGTTAGAGAGGTGGGGTTGGTTTTAATGAGAGAGGGGGTGGTTGTCAAAAAGAGGAATGGCCAGGGGTGGAGAGAGGAGATTTTTATTTGTATATTTATTTATTTATTTATTGTCTTTTTAAAAGAAAAGTGACTGGAGAGAGCGAAGGAAGCTTTAGCTTGTTGCTAGAAAACAGATGGCAGAGGGAACCTTTTGTCACTTGGTCACATCTGAAATTGTGTGTGTGTGTGTGTGTGTGTGTGTGTGTGTGTGAGAGAGAGAGAGAGAGAGAGAGAGAGATGCAATCAGTAGGCTTGGCCGGAAGGGTCCACATAGCCAATTCTGACAGGAGACAAAAGGGTCAGGGGGATATATCCACATCACAACAAAATCCAGTTCATCTGCAAGATGCCCCTACCATCCCTCCCTCCTTCATCTCCCCGCTGCACCCCAACTCCCCCAACCCGAACCCCCACCCTATCCCGGCACCTTTTGACCAAAGAAGACAAGGAAGACTTCCTCCTTTGATCATCAGAGGATGGAGGGGAGGGGGGGGGATGAATGGGCTAAAAAGAAGCACAGGAAGATGGGGAGAAGGGTGAAAGGATGCGACTGAGCTGTTTACCCTGCACTTGGCTCCTGTTGAGGTCTCCCGGTTGTCCCTATCTCCTCCTTAAACCACCGCCCTTTACACTGTCAGGAAATCAAACCCCTCCCTTGGCCTTCCTCAGCCCAGTCGGAGGAGTAAAGAGAGTCCTTTCACCCCTTTCACCCTTCCCCTCAGCCCTCCGTCCTCGCCCCCTGAACCCCGGGCGTCACCCCTGTCACCCTATCTCCTTCCGGGGAGGGCGGGAGCAGGGCACTGCACCTGTCTTGACCCGTCTAGACACTGCTCGCCTCGCTGTTTTGTCCCCAGTCCAAAAAAAAAGGTGGGGTGGCGGGGATATGGGGGTACGGAGAAGACCTGTGAGCTGGGGAGGATATTCTTCGTCCAGGTTAAAAGTCAGAGTGGAAGGGTGAGGTTTGTTCGTGTGGATGGAGGAAACACAGCGGAAACAAGGGGTCACCCCGCTTGACCCAGAGGATGTCCTGCAGTGTAACCGAGCCTGGAACCAGGGTCAGCTTAGACACCGAGGAGGATTTTCAACATTATATATATATAGATATAGATATCTATATCTATATATATATAGCTATAGATATAGATATAGATATCTATATATATATTCTATTTTCAAGATGTTTTTTTTCCCCACAATAGGCCAGCCTTTTTACTTGTTTCGTTGTTTTTGCTGTTTGGCTGCCAGGGCTGTTTTGAAAAGTATGAGGATCACCTGACCTGGCGCAGGTAGTCCACTATCTCAGACTTGGACGTGGACTTTTAAGATTTTTTTTTTTTTTCCTGTTTTGCTTTATTTTTGACATGTTGCCCTCCTGATCAGTCCCAGGGACACCTGAATCTACGCATCCTCTTGACCACCTCAGACATGTTGGTGTAAATGTGTGGTTCATTTTTTTTCCTTCTTTATTTAAAAGAGACAGGAAGGTTTTTGGACGGTTGGAGGGTGACATGCGATAACAGTCCCAGCTCTGAACCTGAGACCTTGTGCCTGCATGGTTGTATTTTTTACCCAGCGCCCCAGCTCCTTTATCACTTTAGATTCTGAGAAGCACATTCTTCTCTGCTAATTTTTCTTTTTTATATAGTTGAGGAAGATAAGATTGGAAAAGACTAAGGAACAATTTTGAATACAATGTATATGCATTAACCAACCATTTTTTTTTTTTTTATGAACAGATCCCTTTTGCACGGTCTGAGACTCATCTCAGCGAGCTGTTGGACGGGGTTTGTGGCAGTATGAGTGACTACGCACTCTATGTTGACCCCACTAGCCAGCAGAAACAGTACAGGAGGTTTGCTCCCAGGAGCGAGGGGGCCCCTGGAGATTTCCCTGACTTTAAAAACTTCCAGTTCGACGGTCCCGAGGCATCCAACGCCTTGAAATTTGCAGTGAGTATAAAACAGGATTATTATTCACATATTTTTTTCAGTGTACAATCATAGTTGCATGACTCTCAAGTTTAGATCATTTGTCAGATAGAGGACGGGTGACTCTGTTGCAAACATGAAATAGCCATTTTGTTTCAAAATAAATACCTCAGATGAGTAGTTCTTGTATATGTGTCACTGTATTTGTTAAATGTTCTACATGGAGGTGTCTTAAGGTTGGAGGCGGCTGCCACCATCCCTGCTTTGTCCTGGTAGCTTTGCCAAATTATACACATGTTGTGTCATGTGACTAAAACATGAACAGTATTTTTGTGAATGGGACTGAAATTTGGATTTTAGTTGAAGCATAAAATGCAGGTTGCCTTGTATATTAATATATTATTTGAAAATCCACTAGATTTTTCCATTTATAAATTTATTTTATTATACCTGCTAATACTCACTTTATTCTTCCTGTAGTAACCATAGACTAAATAACATCCATGACATATAATTTACTACTGTACCTTGTTGCTAATAATGTTTTGATTTGTGCTGGGATCAGCTCTGGAGTTGGACTCTCATCAAAATCCAAACCAAGCAAAGAACAAATTTATTTTATGTTTGACAGTCACTCCCTCACTGTCATTTTCTGTAGGGTTTTTGGACAAAGTGACATTATCTGGCTCTTGATTAATGTCCCAGAGGTCCACTCATTGCACTTAAAAGTGTAACATTTCCAGCTCCTAGCGAGTGTAAAGTGATTAGGAATGGTCTTAAGACTGGCTCACAATGCAGTTTTCTGTGCTTTGTCTAGCCCACGTCTGCTCGTCATTGTAGCTTTGCATTCACAATTAAAATTCAGAACATTATTTTGCATATTTATGTTAGTCAGGATGCTGTTTTTTTTAGCCAAGTCATTATTCAAAATGAGATTTTTAATTCTGTGTGTGGCTAGTAGGTGACAGAGATATATATATATATAAAAAAAACAGTGCTACTGTCGGGTGGAAGGGTAAGGCTGAGGTTTCCAGCTGATCCTCTAGGTGAACGAGGTGATGAGCTGTGGCATATCGCTGCGGCCGCACAGTGACAAGATGGCTGAGCGCTTTGGCAAACAGAGGGAAAAATGGCCACCGCCCTGGAAGCGCCATGCCCACCATTGTGTGAAAAGACATGACGAGCATATATCTGTTCTGTATGCATGGCTGCCCCCCTCCCCTTCCAAGCCAAGTCTTTTTATTCATTCGTGTTTTTCTGTCAGTGTGAAACCATAGTGGAGGAGTTGGAGGATGATATCATCTCTCTCTTCAGCCAGAATACAGAGCATATGGTGGAGGAGTTATGCAACACAGTCTCAGGTACCACGGCTTTGGCTTTTGTACTTATTTATATATTTCTACTGAAGACCTGATGTGGCATTTTCCTCTGCTTTGTCTATAAGGCCCCTTTTATTCCCTCTCCTCCCTCCCTTTCCTTGAGGATATCTATATTACCACTCGCATCAATGCACAAATTTAAGTGGAATCAATTAGAGGAACAGCTTTACATTCAAGAAAAAAAAAATAATAATGAATTTGTAAGCACCTCATTGAATAACCGGCTAAATAAATGAATGGCTCTAAGTCAGATTCACAAATGATACCAAGTAGAGAATGCCTGCTTACTGTGAGCTTGGTATGATACTGGAGATCTGGTTATGTCATTGCTGTTATTTAATGTTGCCACCTCATTTACCATGCATCTCTTGGCTGACGCACGCAGTGATGATTTTACACAACAAGCTAAGCCACGGTAAATTCAATCATTTTACGGCATGTACATTTGCCTGCTAGCAGTTTGGCTTTCACATCATTATGTAATAGCAGAAATGTACGAAGGCCGCCATTTTGTTAGAATCGCTGAAGCAGCTGAAAGCCACCGGCTGTGCAGAGGCACAGCAAACCTTTCTTGTCATTTCGTAGATGAGCTGAATTACACTGATTATTACAAAAAACCCAGAAACTGTTTCAAGGTGGGGAAATGGCTTTACAAACATATTTAGTGTTACATTCTGCAAAATTACTCACAACCAGCAGCTGAAATCTATTTTGTGTGTGTGTGTGTGTGTGTGCGCGTGTCTGTGTGCGCGTGTGCCTGTGTGTGTGTGTGTGTGTGTGTGTGTGTGTGCTGTGTGTGCTGTGTGTGCTGTGTGTGTCTGTGTGTGTGTGTGTGTGTGTGTGTGTGTGTGTGTGTGTCTAATAAATCAATATGTTACAAAAACAAAAACTGTTACACTAACATCCTGCAAATTACTTCTCAAAGATCCATAACATTACGTAAACCCAACTTTTTAAAAAATTTTCATATATGTATGTATTTTTATATTAACTTGGAAAGCTTAACAATTTATTAATTTATTAACAGAAATAGAAGGAGCTCATTTTTTCTTTCTGCTTTGAATTTCAGACTACTGTGAAGGCGCCGATCTCCTGAAGGAGGAGTTATAGTATAATTTTATATTTTCGATACAAGACGTTGGGACCAGCATTGTTACAAGCATTTGGAAAAAAAGAGGCCTTACACAAATGATATTTTGACAAATTAATGAAATTAATTCTTTTAAAATAAATAATCTTATTGAAACTGCACATTTTGCATGTTGTTTTGTCTTGAGATTTTGCTGTTAAATGGAAATTCAGGCATACCACTCTCTGATGTCAGGTGGGGTGTTGTGTAGTATACTTTCTCATGTTAATATTGTCCACTTTTTGGTTTTTAGCTGGTTGGAATCAAAACAGAAAACTGAGCATATTTGTGCAGATATTGAGTGCTTACACTATACAGATATGCTGTTATTTGGTATGACTCTAGAGGCTTAAACTGAAGAGAAAATAGAACAACATAATGATACATGTATTGATTAAAAGAATTTATTTACATTCAAAATATTGTATTTTGGCACAAAAATTCTAAGATTTTTGCTACATTGCTAGTATTGATTGTAAAAATTGACAAACCATACAACCAACTACATACTGTAATGCTTGTATTCTAAGGAACTCACATAAAAGCCAGGGAATTTGTTGGAGATGAGAATTTGTGAATGAGATCAGTAATATGGGTAAGAGTAGAATATTTAAAGTAAAAAAAAAAAAGAATCTTTCTGACTTTGGTATTCATGTTTGGGTTGGTGTCATGCAATACTGCAGAACTTTCTTTGTTGTTAAACTACATGTGAATACAAAGCTAATTAATATCAGATAAGTGTCTTCTCATATAAAATGTAAAGTGATGGAAGAACATATTCAATTGGACAAAATACTGAAGAACCTGGTATCTGATTGGACCATTGCTGTAGCAGCTATTTGATGATTGGCTGGTGCAGTCTAGAGAAGCTGAGAAGAGTTTATTGATATGCTAAAGCCTGCGCTTCCACATTGCAAGGACGTTTTGTGGCCTTTGGGCTTAGGACAGATATCAAAACTTCTCAGACTCCGAGAGTCTCACACAAACCCACAGGACCTGTATTGCCTGGCTAGTGGATGACATGAGGCTGCTGACATCCACTGCGTTAGCTGAAGATCTGAGATTAAATCCACCATCCTATTACCTTCTTTTTTCTTTTCATCTCGACCTGCTTTTTGTCATTGAATACGTTCTTGCCCAAGGAAGGTGAACTGCTTATTCTTTCTGCCCCACTGTTGCTTTTGATATCCAGCAATCTAGAAGCAATGCTTTGCTCATAATAATAAAGAAACCACTTGAAGGTGTAGGTTTATAGTGGTGGGTCCTTGGGAGGGCTCCAGGGGGTCCCAAGCAACAGTAGAAATAGTTTCTTTTCACTATAAGGCAATTCTATAGAAGTACTCCCAGTTAATGAATATATAGCAATGATGCTTGTAGTCATCGGTTTCATTCTATTATTCTATCACACACACAGTATAAAAAGTTCCACACTTCAATACTAATCAACAGCTCTTCCACTATGGGTGTTTGGGAACAAATCTTATGAAATGGGGATCCTGGTATGAAAATGAGACAGAATCCTTGCTTAGGACCTCCATTATATACTGTTTGTCTGAATCTCATCTGCAGTTCCTTCTGTTTTGCCATCTTTTTTGATTCAAGCTTCTCTAAACTACCAAATAAAGAATATGAAACCTCATAATGCAGTTGAACTCCCCACTGTCTCCAAGAGGCACTGACTAATTCAGCGTATTGGTGAGAGGACATCGCCTTCAGTGGTTTAGGATGTTACTGTATAGAACCATTTACAGCTACCATGTGCCACTGAGATTCAATTGTACAGAGGTTTTCTTTCCAACCAAATACCTGATGAAGTCACTGATTACACCTTCAACCAGAGAGAAGGACTAGGAAGGCAGGGAATATTGTCCAAAGAGAAGGTGACCGAAAAAACTACCTTTCCATTCACTGGACGCTTAGTGGACTTACAGAAGTAGAAGTTAGGGTCAGAGGGATATATTAGTTTGCTAATGTATTAGACAGGTACTGGTCTCTAAATGAAAACCAGTGCTGATGTGATGGAGGAAAGATGTGTTTTACCTCAACAGGTTCAGGGGTCTCAGCCTTTAAATACCTGCAATGAAATCTGCCTTAAGGAGCTGCTAACCCAGAGTCTTTTTAAATAGCAGGAAACAGGGCATACCATCAGTTTACAATGGGAAAACCTGAAACACTAAAGATGGTGACACCATCAACATAAGACACACTGTCAGCCAATCAGACTTAAGATTTTTGCATAGCCACGCAACTTAACGACAGTGTACAAATTGCAGGCATAAGTTCAACGACAACGCTTCAGCAACTCCCAGACAAGTACACGCATCACAGTGACTGTTGGCCTACTCAACACTGCAGAACTGAGATTGTAAGAATCTAATTTATGCATTCTTTTTAAAGAATTGATGGGCCAGCTATGTGCCTGACATGACTGTTCACATTGCAGAGTGTTGTAATCTTGCTGGTTCTTCAGTCTGCGGATAGTGCATGTGTGAAAGCCTTGCTGAATGGAAAAATCATTTTTCTGTGCTAATGTCTAGCAGAACAAATCTTACCCCATTTTTTACACAGTTTGACAGTGTCCTTAAATATGGAATGCAAATGACAATATACAGCAAATCGTCTGACTGTTATTCAAAAATGATGCTCCATTTTTTTTCCCTATATGAAGAAAGCCTCTGACTAGCAGATCTAAAAGAATTTCAGTAGTATGGCATTCAGTGGAGAAGGTTGGTGTCCTGCGATGGTTTCAATGCTGTTTCAGACGCTTTTCCACTGTGAAAAGAATAATGCAGGAGGAGGAAAGATTGAATCATTTGTTTGCCACGAAATGGTCAAATTTAAAGATAAAGCAAAAAGTGTCATCACAAGTTAGGTTTCAGCAACATCATAAAAAAAAAGTAGCAAGTATCATCGCAGCCCTTAAAAACCCATAGCATTTGACCCCTAGTAGAAGTATGACTGCAACAATAGTTTGGTCAACCTAGCTCTACTATACATTTAGTTAGTAACTAATGCATTCATTTTGTGCAAATCCATGTACGACACCCCTGATCCTCCACTATCTGCTGTCATGACCTGTGAGTCTGCATGTTTCCATTCCAGCTAAACACTGCAGTAGCTCATTTCACTGATTAACCCACTTGCAGCCAGAGAGGAGGAGCCAGTCACTTAAATAAGCTCCTGTGGTGTTCCGTTGGAAATTAAACTTGCATAAACACAGCTCAGGATGAGACATGGCTGGAAACCAATTCTCTAAATACTCAAATTTCCCTTTGGTCCTTCCCTTATCCCCGTTTCTTATGACTACACCACCAGAGGAAACTCCGTCCCCTTCCCTCCCACTCTTGACTGCTGGGTTTCCTCTCTGACCAGGGAACGAGTTTAATACTTCCATGAACGAGGCAGCTTTACGACCCATAGGAGCCCATTGTGTGGCTGCCTGTCTCAAAATGTCCGGCACCCCAGCTTACACCCCTCACAGATCAAGGGTTACCAAGGTGTCGGATGGCCACTGGGTGACAGCCCCATGAAATGCTATACTAAATTTCCACAGCATTTTGATTGATACTGATAGGTTATACAAAAATTTCTCAGAAGCAGAGTCGCTGTGGCGGCAAAAATAAACTCACTTGTTGGGTGAAGGGACCACACCAGCGATTCTGAATGTCTGGCCTATTTACCACAATTTCCTTCCATTTTACATTGCATCAAACCATTTTGCAATAATGCAGGGGTACTAAAGATTTCACAACAGAATTAAAATCTCTCAATTTTCATATTTGAATTTTTGGTTCAAACACCAACCTTATATTGTTTTGCTTCTGTGTCCAACAAAGTCGTGGCCATTCATAAACCACAGAACTGACACTTCACTGAGTAAAGCAAATGTTTCCTGGGGACTATAGCCTGGCACAGAGATTGTTTCACCCCACCCAAAGTCAAGTCCTCAAAACACAACAGTGCTGCTGCTTCTCGGAAAACTAATATGGAGGACTTTATTACAGTGATGAATACTGGTGTGAAGAAAGTTTAAGTCTCTGAAAGTTTTCATATCATAGTGGAATGTGTGGAAACCAGTGGCTGGATACAAGAGAAGTCATATGGGAGTTCTAAAATATGAGTGCTTGCTCCAGGAAAAGATTAACAGAAATGTGAGGTATATACATTTTGTAGTCATTATACTAAACATTCAAAATCACTGGTATGGTCCTTTAAACCTAAGTGGGCGGGGCTAAAGTACCATGTTTTTTCTGGTTAAGTAATGTTAGACTGAACCTCAGTGGGAAAGAACTGAGGGGGAGATAGTTATTACTATGAAGCACTGCACCATTGCCAGTAACTGACAAAAAAAAAAAAAAATAGTCTAGCCATTCTAAATTAGCTAATTAGCCTGGCCAGTCTCCTGGTCTATAGCTATCCAGGTAAAATAGTTAACAACAAGAAATTGGAAGAAGCAGGTATAACTCAACATACAGTACAGAGCCCAGTAAACATAAAAAATGGATCAGATGAATTCATAAATTTTATTTATACTCTGACAAGAGCTTCTGGCTGAGATGATCCCGACCTCCACTGCAGCAGCTGCTGGCTAAATGTTTGTAGAAATACAACGTCAAATTGCCTATGGATTATGTACATAGAGCAGTGTTTTTCAGTAAGATGCCAACTGCACTGTGGCAGTTGCTGCAGTGTTTGTATAACTGTAGGTTTTGGGGTCATAATGAGTGAAAAGCGCTACTAGTCAATGGATTTCCACAGGTCTACCATCTTAAAGGGATAGTTCACCCATTTTGAAAATTTTGATATTATTCACCTTTAGCTGTTCTGTAGGACAGTAGTGGTGCTCTCTTCCTCTCATTGTCACTGAGTGCTGGATACTGGCTGGATGCTCCAAATGCTAACTGTTAGCTTCCTGCCATTCAGGTGGACTTCCCCCCAGCTAACAGATAGATAGATAGATAGATAGGTAGGTAGGTATACTTTATTGATCCCAAACTGGGAAATTCTCATTGTTAAAAAAAATCACTGCTTCAGTCATCTCAAAGAATGTTTAACATTACTTTGCAAATGTGATTTTCCCAAACTAAAATACATACATGACTACTAAAAGTGCATGGGCAATAGTTTTGCTCAAATTACTGTTTGTAACTATATTTTTCCTGTTGCCAACAGAGCCAGTAACGTCTTCACTTCCTGTATCACACACCAGAGCAGCAGCAGCCACCACAGAGACAGAGGTAGACTGCTTGAGTTTGCTATCATTTGTTCATTTAATACGTGTACAAAAATAGCTTCCTCTGTGGCTAGCTTCTTCTTTACCTCCGCTCCCCTCCATCACACACGTTTCACAAACCCCTCAGGCTCCTGCCAGCCAGCTGTTGTAACTGAGGACCAGCTTACACCGCGCAAGACAACAGTTCTAAGGTTGATAAATGTTTAGCAATGCTACACTGATAAAGGTAGAATATCAGGCTAGGTTTTTTTAAAAAAAAACTGTGGATTAAAGCAGTTGTTTTTAAGAATGTTAGCTGGGGGGAAGTCCACCTGAATGGCAGAAGGCTAACAGTTAGCATTTGGAGCATCCAGCCAGTATCCAGCACTCAGTAACAATGAGAGGAAGATAGCACCACTACTGTCCTAAAGCTAACAGGGGAATGGAATTATACCATTTTTTTTTTTTTTTTTTTTTTTGTCAAAATGGGTGAAGTATCCCTTTAACAAAGAGGCAAATTATTTTACAGCATCACACTAAAAATGGGTGACCTATCCCTTGGATGTAATGTCTGGATTTTGTATATATGCTGCAGCCCAAAATATTTTAGTGTGTATACATCTACAAGTGGGGATAAACATTTTTTTCCATGTCTCTAAGTGATGCTTTCTACCTTGGTAAGCTAATGAAGGAGGCATGACTGCTAGATAGTTGTTGGATTCTACTTTTTTAGACTGTCATTGAAGCAGGCAAACATTGGTGAATAGAAAAACTATTTGAGAGAAAGTGTGATTTTTGTATCTTATATCCTTATACTCTTATACCATAAAGTTTGGTCACTGAGCTGCGGCATTAACTTGTATTCTAACAAGATTAAAATATATTTGTCCTGGAGATTAGCATAGTTAAGTCCCCCCTTTTTTTGGCTTTTGGGGCGGCTGCAGCAGGCTTTGATCAGCGTAGCGCGGCGAGGCCCAGGCTTGGCCCGGCCATCCGAGGCCCGGGTGTGAAATTGGTCTGATGTCATCCCCCATTCTCCACCTTCCCCAGCTTTCAGCAGCCGTAATTATATTTCCGCCACAAAGCCCCCGTCCCCTTCATTCCATATTCCAAGTTTGACTAGGAAGCGTTTTAGAGAACTATGGCTAAATTACTCAGTGGGGGGAAGGGGGACAGGATGGGCCCTCTTTTGTCTGACAGAGACACAGGGGACATCAATACTTTTCTGATATGTACTTTTCTTTTCTCAGCTCGTCTGCCCTTTGCCTCTGCCTGTTGGAGGGGTTAAGTTTATGACAAGGGGATGTGTGAACTTATGGTAACTAAGATGTTTTTTGTGTTTTTGCCCCGCTCTCTCTCTCTGGATATTCTGTTTGTTCATAAGCAAGAGGGACTGAACTTGTAGCTGAGGTGTCTGGTGGTGCTTTTAACAGGCAGATTGGACACTTTTATTTGAATGGAGTGTTGATAAAACACAGTGTTGATACTTTTAACGGGCCATTGAATGAATTTGCTGCCTGCCCATGGTTTACATGAATGAATATCTTGGAAAACAAGGAAAACATCTTGATACCATGAGTGTTTAGCCTACATGCCAGCCAACACACTGAACTTTAGGTGAATATAAGAATGATTAGTGTTGTCCCACTCGTTGCTATACCTGCCATGTTCTCTCAAAGTTGCTAATGTTTACAGCAATTTTCTATTTGCATCCAGCTTTTTGGTCTTGCAAAATTGGATGACTTTAGTTGAAGCAGCAAAAAAACAAATTTACTTTATTTAGCAAAAAAAAAAAAAAAAAAACATTTTATCTTGTTTTATTTCATCTTCAAGGGAATTTTTTTTTTTAACTTTTTTTTTTTTTTTTTTTTTTTTTTTTTACTAATGTTCTCTTATTTTTGGTATTTCCTTGTTTGTTGTTTTGGGTAATTTGGGTTATCTGATGGTAATTTTCTGCTAATATAATTTTAAATATATAATGTTTTTGAAAGAAATAAGTGAATTTGCTCAGGCTTCAAATAGTTAAAACAGGAGGGGATGTTATTTTGGTTGCCCAAAAGGAGTGAACCATATTCCTTCATGAATAATGGGAATTTTGAAGTATCAAGTTCATAAGGACAGACTTTTTGTGAGCATATAAAGGTAAATATGCATCCGATTTTTGATCATCTTTCCCTAAATCATTGAGAACTTTTTATTTTTTTTTTTGCCCTTTATTGTCCTTACACACTCGGATCCGATTTGTGCGGAGTTCTGAGGATGTCTCAGAACATTCAGAACAGCTCAGCCACCTAACAGCTGTTCTGTCGGAGCTGATCCAGTGGTTCATTCTATTGGTGGCTACTTTGGAGTCACTTAATGTATTTTTCGTCATGTAGTCATTCAGTGAATGCATCTGTCCTTCATTTTGTGATGGTGAATTTGGTTTAGAAAAAAGGGCTATGGAATTTTTGGAGGAAAACCAGGGTATTTGATACATGCAGGAATGTCAGGGAACGTAATGGAAATTTACCAACCATTCACATTTTCCAACCTACAGTATCCAACTGTTGAATGAAGAACATTTTAAGGTCACGGAAGAGTTCTTATTTAGTTATGGAGAGTCATAGACCTTTAAATCAGGACCATAGCAGGAATGCCAAATGTAAGTTTGGCAGATTTCTCAAAATTTTTAGATCACAGAAGCCTTTGAACTTATTTGCATGGTGTTTATGTCATGGCAGGGATAGGAACATTAACAACAAGAAGTCTGAAAAAGTTTTAGCTCATTAAAGCGTTTTGACTTATGATATCAAAAACTTAATGAGCCATGGTAGGAACCAAGGAAAGTGCTCCAGCAACGTTCACACTACAAGTTCGCTGATTTTTTCTGAGCAGTGTATTTTCTAATCAGATTTGGGCCACCTTTTGTAGTAAGAAAAGAGACGAGTATCTCATTCCTGCTGATGTGACGGCTGTATAAATAGTCAGAAATTCATATTTTTTTCTCCCGTTGAGCAGGCGCACATCACTGTCAGTGTGTTATCATTCATCCATTGTTGGCAATGGTGGGGGGAAAAATGGAGGATGGCAGCAACAACCACAGGGAGACAAGGAGGTTGCAACTTTACCAGACATATAGGAAGATGCTTCACTCTAATCCTTGACTTGCCTCTTGCCCTCACCCTCAAAGCCCACCAACTGTCACCACGCCGCCATTACCACAGGAAGCACTTCCACAAATGAATATTTGCACCACTATTTCATTCATTTTGATCATGGCCTGTTTTGCAAATGACGTTTTCATGTTGTTCAGCAGCATGCTTGTTGTAAATGTATGCATGCTGGGTCATGGCAGAGATCTGATGTCAGATGTGGGTCAATGAGTGCCAACAGTCAAGGCGAAAAAAAAAAAAAATAGATCTGAGAAAATAAAATCAGAATTAGGTTACTTTCAGCCGCTGTGTGAATGTTGGTGATTTTCAAACTATGGATCCCAACATAGAGACAGGTGGGTTGTGAGAAGGCAAATGCAAAGGACAGACATTTTTAAATCATAGTGTCATTACCATTTCTACATCCATTAAGCCTCATAAGACACCACTGAGCATGATGCCGTGTGTAAGCAAAGATGACTGGAGAAAAGGAGCCTTCTTTGCTATTTGATAACATGGGCACATTTTTAAAACCAGGAGCAGCTGATACATTGTCAAAAGCAGTAACAAACACTCTTAAAAAAGGCAATACAGAGAAAGTAGGATGATTGATATGTTGATTATGGCTTTGCAACCGTCAAGGACCTGATGGTTTGATCTTTGCCTGGAAAAGTTTGCATGTTGTAAAATTGGATTCAATACAAATTGAAATGACATGTAATGCCCAACAAATATTTTTGTTGATTTGCTCATTGAATGTAAGAAAATATAAAATTCACAGTAATGGTGGATATAAGTGCTTTGAAAGCTTAACTATTTTTTGACAACTTAATTTTACCTCAAAATAATTGGTGGGTCTTGAGATAAACCGTACCTCTACATGTGGGGCCTAGCTTGAAAGTTTAGGAACCCCTGGCCTATGTAATGAAAAGGCATGGTCATGAAATTTCACATCAGGACCCCAGTGGGATCCAGTTAGAAAAAACGCTCAAGTTTCCTGTCCAATCTTGGAGGAGGCGTTGTCTCCTGCTGCCATGTGCATGGACACCCAAAGTATTTTGACCTTCATCCAGGTTCTCTGGCCATTCCCCCGAGCATCCCACCCCCCAACTGAAAGCCTTTTCCAAACAGCCCCAGACTGTGCACAGAAACACAGCTAGTAGCTTTTTTTTTTTTCCTCTCCCAAGCCAAGAGTAGCTCAGCTCATCAAGTCAGTGACCGTTGGGCGTTACTTCCACATACAAGCCAGCTAAGAAAGGAAATGCAGATGAGGGCTTCTGCAGCCATTCAAAGAGCCCAGGTCAATGCTGCTACTGCTGCCAATGGAACAGTCCTCACAGATAACTCTGCCCTTTTGTCCACGGATCCCTCTTTAGTTCCTCTCTGTATTTCTCTTGCTTTATCTCGTTCTCCTGAGCATTCCTCCAGCTCCTTTCAGACGACAAGGTAAATCACAGATGTGGAAATGGCGTGCTTGGATTTCTGAGAGATCTGATATTTGCTGATATTTTATAGAGTTCTCTCTTGATGTGCTTAAGGTATGTTCTAGGTGGACTTGCTTAATTTGGCCGCTATCACCTCAACATGTGTCAGGGTGAAAGCAGAGAAGGTGTTTGTGTTTGCACGGTGATTTTGGATTTGAAGATTGGGTATTGAGAATTGAAGTGTGCTGCTGGATATTTTTCTGGCTTTCACCACAGAGAATTTTCCTGAACTAATTTAGTTCAGTATTTTAAGTGTGTAAAGGTTGATTTTTTTTTTTTTTTTTTTAATCTTACGTGCATTGAAGTCTTTGTTGATGGAAGTCATATTTGTTGCGCTATTTAACAAGTTAAGCTACTGACTGAATTGTTTTGCTGTGTGCTGTGTTGCAGTCCTTTCTGAGAACTTGACTGGATGAACTGGCCATGAGCGTCCAAAGCAGAGAGCAAACTTTTCAAAATGATGACTAGTCAGTTTCTGGCTTCCAACATTCATGCCATTAGTTTACCTAACATGCTTTCTAGACTAGAATTCAATTTCTAAATGATAGGCAATCAAGTGCTCATGTAGTGGACCGACCTATAACAGCATTTTGCATTTGCATATGCATTGAGTTTTAAACCTGCTCTTAAAATGGTCAAAATAATCCCTTTTTCTTGAAAATGCATTTCATGAGTACACATTCAGAACAAAGAAAGAAAGAAAGAAAGAAAGAAACTTCATAATAAAGAATAACGGTCTTGTCTGCCTTTTATTAAAAATAAAGTGACTTGTTTTTCTCAAGTGTGTAACTCAGAGAGGATTATCAAGATTCATTACCCCAGCTTTTTATGCAGCCAGGGTGTTAAATATATATCATAGTTCAAACTGTACATGGATGAGGTAAACAAGTTTTAATTAGGCTAATATTTACACCTTTTCCATCAGTGTCTTGGCCGAAGAGAGCTGCTGGCAGTGTCTTTGGAGTAACGCCTGATATCAGCTGACTGCTAATTATTATTCATTAGAACCAGTGATCCCTGTTCATTCTAGGGTTAGTCTACAGTCGCTGGTTCCTGCCTTATTTCAGAGTGTGTTTGGGCAACCAAACATTTCACCAAAAAACACCTCTTCAGTCAAGACTGACACTTAGAATTTTAAAGAAAAAGTTCAATCAAACTCTTATTTAAACAAACATATCTATATGTATATAGTATATAGTATAGTATATAATTAGTGGATGTCAGTAAATTAGTGAATGGTCTGAGAGACCATTCAAATACAGCTATTAAGTAAATGCAATCATTTCATACCCCAATTTCCAGTGTCTGGTCAAAAGGGGAAGATGGAAGTCACTTACTGTCCAGGCTTTCCCACTAGTCACGAAATTCCTGGAATATCACGGCATTTTGAAAAGGGTCTTCCAGACAAGGAAAGTCAAGGTAATTTGACGGCCAAATAATACATTTAGCCAGCATAAAACTATTTTAATATTTAATATTTTTTCACAGTATAAAAAAGAGCAGCAATTGAAATGGGTGCTATTTGAGATCATGATCATGAAATCTATTTAGACGATAGGGTTCCCACTGGTCATGGAATTCCTGGAATATCATGGATATTAGAGAGAGGTTTGTTTAAAAGTCATGGATTTTCTAGGAAGGCCACTGTGGGAACCCTGTCAGTGGCTGTACAGATGGCTAGTCATCCATTATAATACTACTACTGTCACCACTACCTACATGTTCAATGGCCTCTCATCTGTGAAGCTGGCCAAGAGCTTCCCAGTGGCTCACAACTGAGAGCTTACTGGGGAAATACCCTAGTCCCACCACTCGACCCAACTGGGACCAGTGTTTAACCAACTGCTGTCCTCTGTGAGGCTCCTGGCATCGCCCACTGCTGTGCCACATCCATTTTTTAACAGTTGATTTCAATTGTAACCCTTCGTGTACTGATTAAAACCAGATCTGGCTCTATCTTCATACAACTTCATACAACCAGTAATGAATTGGTAGAATTAACAGGAGGGTAGACTAATGGAAAATAGCCACTAAAATAATAAATAAATTGGGAATTTAAAAAAAATCATATTCATATTCATATTATATCTTCAAATAACCCATAGTTATATAACTTTCATCATGTTACTTACAATGAATATTGGTTATTAAAGTATTTGTCTGTCTAAAAAAGTGGCTTGAGCCTTATAAAGCATAAAAACACACAGAAAAATAAAGGTGCCAGCTGCATCCAAAAGTGGTTTATCAGAGTGATCCCATGGGAGAACCTTTGCTGGTTTCGCTAAGAACCTTTCAAGACCATGGATCTTTAAAGAAACATTTTCCTAAGTGGTGCATCAGAGCCATACAAACAGCTCTTTGAGAGACCAGCAATAGTTTTTCAAAGAAGAAAGAGGAGAAAAAGTACTTGGAAATAGCAGTTACTTCATATTTCTTAAAGGAAAAATAAAGGTGGCAACTGGAACTGAAAGTAGTTCTTCATATGGTACTTTAAGAGAACTATTTGTCTTCATTTTAAAAAAAAAAATCTCTAAAGAACTTTTTTCAAAATAGTTCTTGCTGAAGCCAGATGATTCAGGGGTCAGTTAGGTATTTTCAAAAGTTTTTTCTCTCAAATGAAGGGCTATCAACTAAATCCAGTGGCTTTAGCTGATAAAGGTTCCCCATAGACCCACACAAGAACCATTTTAGAACCATTATTTTTCTGTGTGTATCAGCACATTTTGAGTGCATATTGAGTATTATCATCCAAGCATCATGGCACTTTTAAACTGAATGCAGGATGTTTGCCTCAGGTTTCCATTGGCACAAGAGTTTATCTGTGCTTGCATTAGTCTTGTAGAGTGTGTTTATGAATGAATAAACATATTTGTATCATGTGCATTGTATGTCTAAAACATGCTCCATACAGAAATGATGTGTAAACTGTACAACATGGCTTGTGTTCTTTGTGCAAGATTGTCTTTCATTGTTCAAGCTAATAAAAAAAAGTGTTATTGCTGTAAATTTCTCCATTAATAGAAGCTTTCAAAATACAGTTGATGGTAATATTCATAACAAAATGCATCATTTCTCACAGGCTTTAATCAGTGGAAAGCAGGTCTTGTGTTGAAAATGCATTAATTGTGTAGCTGTGGCTCTGTGCAGTGGAAAGTGCACTCCATGTTGTGTCTGCCCTCTTCACGCCTGTGATTGTTATGCTAATTATTATCAAGTTATTTCAATAAAGACACCCTCAGACATATCACATGAACTTCATAGCAAAATATCTCACCCTGTACTGAAAATGAAATGTCTTGGATAGTTTTTCATCCCATTTCCTGTTGCTTGCCTCCTTGTAAGGTAATAAAAAAAATATCCTGAAAAGTCCAAGTACTATTATTGTCATTTATTTGCCATCACACCATTATGATACAAAGTATATACATGAAGCGTCATATAAAAGAGAACTTCAGTTGAGAGGGGAAAAACAAACAAACAAAAAAATGTAAACAAACAAAAAGGAAACTGTATTCATTATTACTTAACCCTATCCTTAAAAATCCTGACGTCAAAATTCCATTTGCGATATATAGAAAACAATGCTGTTCTGTTTAACTGTAGAGAATTTTTATGTCTACAGAATTTTTAAGGCAAAAACTTGGCCAGGTTTGGATTTGAATGTTATAACATTAACAAAGGAATAAAATAAAATCAAATAAAATCCATTCACACCATCGCAAGACCACCATTTGGTTCGGATCCACAGTCTAGTGAGACCCAGCAAAGGCCTTTCAGATGTTGCATGAAAAACAGAAAGAAAGTTATTGCAGGATAAATAAGTCATGTAAACACTCCAGACCCCATATCCACACACGCATGGCTATAGATGGTCATTGTACTATAAATAGGAATATAATGGTCTTTGCAAATAACAAATAAAACATTTTCTTGAACATTCGTTGATGTATAGCCTACAGAAGCATATAGGTCCATGATCTGGCCGGAGGTCGCGGTCGGCCACAAGATTGAAAAATGAATTCCTCCTCTTGTGAAATGATAGCCTCACTTCTTGAGAGTTTCCCCCCTTCCTTCTAGAGAAGTTTGGGCCAATTTAACATTTGAATCCATTGGCGATTTCAAACTGGCATTTTTTCATATTTTAATCCCACCTCGATTGCTAAATGTTGGGAGGTGCCGTCAATATTGGATTTCAAAAAGAGGAATCCCAACGAAATCAACAGAAAAAAATATATATTCCAGCCATATTTGAGCTGATTCACGCCAAAATGGAAATTTATGCTACTAGGTGCCTTATTGCAGGCGGCATCTCTGCCAATTATTAAATGCAAACCAAATGTAATAGGCTATTACACACTGTTCACTTGGGCTATAAAGCACAACTTTAATTCCACATATAAAATGCGTCTTTACATTCCCAATTTTCAGTGCGCATTTTGGCGCCCATATAGGCTATCTCAAAAATAAAATCAAACAAAACAAAAAGAAAAAGGCTATACTTTCACACCAAACAACCAGACATTGGTAAACATTCTCTACAATATAACACAAGAGATGAGGAATGAAGAGGAAAATAGTAGAAAATAGCCTGTAAAGACAGAAAAAGGGAAACCAGAGAACTAAAAGGAGGCTATTTTTCAATTCACAGTTCCCAGAATGCAGCAGAAATAATTCTTTGGATTTCAGCATAGAGTTTTCATCAATGATAACAGACAAGAACAGCTCGAGACAGAACGTGCAGGGCTGTTTTGCGCGAGCCCGGTCTCGAGAGCGCTGCTCTGCTGCCTCGAGCTCCTATTGGATGTTGACTCCACTTTTCCCCGCCTTTGTAAAAACCTTCCGAGATGAGCCGGTCTCCGCTCGGTCCACCTGCTCCGCTTCTCCCCCACAACCAGGAGCAGCTGAGGGGACTCCACCTGTCTGGACCAGTAGGTAGCTTGGCTCTCTGGCACTGATTAGCTGGCCTACTTGTGTGTTGAAGGTTTATTCCACAGCTCCAGCACACAGAGCTAGCGTACATCTCTGCTGACCGTTTTAAAAACATTTACACAGACATGTATAGCTCACTGTTTAATGCCCTTTTATCTCTATTTGCTCTGACCGTGGTTAGCTCGGTCTGGACCCCCTCTGGACTTGCTTTTGACAAGAGATCCACTGGCTCTGGACTTATCCATCCCAGAAAGTCATCATTTGTTATCCTACTTCGCCTTAAACCTCCGTAGGAAAAAAAAAAAAAAAAAAAAAAAAACTAGGACAAGGATTCACAACCTCAAGGTGCCTGATATGCAGTTATCTGACGTCACGTCAATATGGCTACTGCAACGTTCATAATGTAGCTAGTACCCTACATTTATTTTTTAAATCCTCAAAAACACCCACCGGCTGTATGCCGACATTATCTGAAATCTATCAAAACACCTGTGTGGCAGTGGTTTAGAATGTCAAGTTATACACAGGCTACCGCTATCAACATTTTATGGTAACTATTGATGCCAAATAGCTATCATTAACAATGGCCGAAATGCTTTTGTCCTCACCTTATTTTTGGTTGGTAAAACAAACAAAACAAAACAAACAAACAACAACAAAAAAAAAAAAAAAATGCCAACCAAACCAGCCAAAATATTTACTATTCATAGAAATATATGTGCTATTTGTGTATGGAAATTGTAGCAGTCGTTAGCCTATGTGTGTTTATTCTAAATATTCTAAATTTGCATTTATAATGGGTCAAGTTTGTTGCTGGTCTAAGCAACACCGGTAAGCGCAATAATGGAAAAGAGAAATTCAAATGTTCAGACGTTATCCGGTCAAAAGTGACTAGCCTGTGTGGCGATAGGTGAATTTATCTATAACAATTGCTCTCATTTATTTGGCGCTTGGTGAGTGTTGATTTTGGGATTATTGGCATGACATCAGATACTGCATGGAGAGCGGTAGCCTATTTAATTTAGCGAAGAAAAAAACAGGGCATCCCTGCGTTGTTTTTCTTCCACAGCAGGCCCACTGGAGCGCACAGAGGTTGGAGGTTGGAATTATGACCTAGACGTTGGTAATTTGCGACTTGGACTGGAACACAGTGCCAGATTTGACTACACGGTGACTAGACTACAGCCCTGAGAACACATAGGACAAACAAACTCTCTGCCTCCTGGAAAAACAGGAACCAAATAGCATAACGTCGGCTCCGATGGAGTTTTAAATATGAATGCTGGTATTGAAGTGGTTTTATTGCATGATTCAGACCCCCGCCACCCCGCCCTCCCTGTCGTCCATCCGCTAGTCGCTGTCCGACTTGTCGTCCTTGGCCGTGGTGTGGTTGTACAGTCCCTGGGCCATGAGGTGCAGCGCCAGAGAGTTCTTATTACCGGAGGCCTTCTTGATTTTCGCCCGTTTGTTCTGAAACCAGATTTTGATCTGAGACTCGTTGAGACCAAGCTCCCGGGCCAGGCTCTGCCTCCTCTGCTCGGTCAGGTACCGGTTGGTCTGGAATTCAGTCTTTAACCGATGGAGCTGCTCGGCGGTGAAGGCCGTCCGGGGCCGTTTGTCTTCCTTACTGGGGGTCGGCGCCTTCTTTGGTTTACGGGATCTGGGCCCTTGGGTGACGGGGAGTGGTGAGGAGGAGGGCAAAAAATGGCAACCAATGGTTAGGGATAAGTAATGCTTATAGCCTTTTGAGGCCTCTCAAACCACACACACAGAAAAAAAAAAAAAACATTGTAGTTGTTTTAAATTGGCTCTGTAAAAGACTGGCTCCATGAAGAACCATAATAGCCTATGAAAGAAGCACTTAGTGTAGTGGATGGTCTTTCACATTGAAAAAAAAAATCCTAATTTTACCAACTGTCTCCACCAAGAACTATTTTGAAAAAGTTTTTGTTGAGATTTTTTTAAGAAAGCAAAATAGTTTGTACAACACAACTATTAAGAAGTATTTTCCATTCATCCATTCAAGTTGGCACCTTCTAAACATTTTTCCTTTAAGAAATGGGAATTAACTGCTATTTCCAGGTATAATTCTCTTGTCTCTTCACTGATGAACCATTGCTGGCTTCTCAAAGAACTGTTTTTATGTCTCTTTGAAACACCTTTGAATCATTAAGAATTTTTTTTTTTTTTTTTTTTTTTTTGAAGTCTCAGCCTGAAAAGTTATTTGTGGAACCAGAAAAAGGTTAGCATCACTCTGAAGAGCCATCTTCCAGTTGGCACATCCATTTTTCTGTGTGTGTTATGAAGGTAATAAAAATGGTTCTTAAGCAGGAGGGTTCTTGTTCCCATTGAGACACAAACACACAACAGGACCCTGAGCCCTCCATCCTCCTCATCAAAGCCATCTGGAATTTTTGTTGTTGTTGATTCATATTGAGCTGGTTGTATTGTGCAGGTAATAGTGGGGAGAATTAAACCTAGGTTTACAATTAGGCTAATCATTTGTGCACACTGAGAACATATAGTAAATTATATGGGCCTGCTGTTGCTTACTTTTTGCTGTTGAACCCTGGAATCCCTTCAAGGATGCCTGGAACCCTCTCAAGGACTTTGTGGATCCTTCTGAAGGATCACTGCTAAGTCCTCAAGGCCTCACATAGCACCCTCAAGGACTCTTGTAAGTCCCCAGACTGCACTTAGATAACCACTGCAAAATAAGAAATATTTATGATGCTATGAAAAAACATCTTCTGGGAAAGGAAGAAATGAATGACGAACCCCTGACATGCAGTGTTTAAGAACCACACTGTATCTTAACTGGTCCTCCTGGCCTGTATAGGTTAGTGATTCTCAAAGTGGACATCAGGGGACTGCCAAGGGTCCTGGAGAACTTCCAGTGTCCATTGAGCAAGGCCTAGGTGGCCTCCAGCAAAATGATGGATAGTTAAATTAACTTGAAATAAACCCTCTTAGAGAACACGAATAATAATGATACTTTAGTCTCAGTTTTTACTCACCACTATTCAAATCTTCTCATGTTGTGAGCATGGAATTGTGAGGTTTTATCTGATTTATTATTCTTATTATTCTCATTATTGCTGTTGTTGTCATCATTACAGAGGATTAGTCTCATATTATGTCATTCAGTAGGCCTATTGCAGAACAGTTTTTTGTTTGTTTGTTTGTTTGTTTTATTCGTATAAAGCCGTTTGAGGCCAAACAGATACCAAGTTTAACAGTTTTTACTAGCTGGGATGTCAGATCATTCAGTACTTAACTATCAGATAATAGAACCTTATCATTCCAAGAAACACATGAGGATCCCTTGGATCAAATCTGATCAAATGAAAGTTTAGGCCCCTATAATTTGGATGGATTTGGGGATCTGGAACATGAAAATAATTGAGAAGCCGTGATTCAGTTTAGGTTACATAGCCTATAGCTGACATTAATTGGGGTTAAACAGTGGTTAGTAGGCTACAACAACAGCTCATCAGACTGCAGGATGTCTGGATGTCCTACCAACTCAACCACTGCTCTTGCATTTATGCTATAGTGGGAAAGGGAAGAGGAGGAGGAGGAGGAGGAGGATGGGAGCAGATGGGGGGTGGGGTTAGGATGAGATGAAGGATTTGGGGGGAGGCATTAGGCGCCTCTTTCCCTCCTTGTTACCATAGGAACAAACATTTTTTTAAAAAAAGTAGTTTCTTAAAAAGACGAGATGATTATATCTTTTGCTCATACTATAATATCGTAAGGGGGAATCACACAAATTAGGAATGGATGGAGCGATGGAGTAGTTAGGAAAACAGTTTCGGTTCTCTTTAAGTGTAAAAACACCGGTAAACAAACCAAATGTCGCTATAAAAGCAAGCAGAGTTCAAATATATACTGCTACTAGGCTATATATTATTGTTTATGTAAATAATAATTATAGCAATTGTTTCGATAAAAGCTCTATGCTAGTTCTACACTTTTTAAAATTATATACACACTTATCACACTTATCATATATAGTTATATACCCTGTAGTTTAAATATAGGCTCCGTGTTGTATCATATTTATTTACATAAATAGATTCTGTATATTTTAGTAAAGAATAAGATGCACTCTCCCTATTACCTCTCTGAAGGCCCATTGTGGTCATTTCCATAAACTTGGGCCTGGACCACGATGGAAACTTTTTTTGTGTGTGTGTCGACACAACAATAAAAACAAGGTCCCTGACTATTTTCATCTCGTTTTGACCGACTCCAAACGCCCCTTCGATACCAAACACACGCTTCTCTCGTCTGGAAGCTGTTTGTTCCCTCAGCGACATGATTTAAAAGCTTTATGCATTTCTAAATACAAAAGACAAAAGAAAAAAAGCCCAGCCCTCTGGACCAAGCTTTGAACGCATACGTAGCCCAACGCAAAGCAAACTTTTTTACGTAATTGATCAAATAGATGTAGAAGTATTTAGATGCTTATATAAAACAATACATTTTGAACAACACGATAAAGACACGGGTGAAGGAAAAAAATAAACGCTGCACGGTGGTTAACAGTCTAGATTTAATGTGCAGTACCTGAAATCAAATGAATAACTTATAATAACATCAATGTTGACAAAATTGAATTTTGTTTTGTTGATGGCTAGAAAACCTTTGAACTTATGTTGTTATGCATTTCAGATCTAATTCATCTTTCTTTTGGGATATACAGCCCTCACTTTTTAGACTCCCTCCCATTGTCAAAAAATATGCTAATTGAATATTAACAAAGAGGAGTGAGGAACAATGGCGTTAAACTTGGTTTTACTTGTGCTTTTCCACTTTACAGCCTTCAACTTATTTGATATTTCAGAGCACTTTTCAGGCAGCTTGTCGACTTTATCTTGATTTTGTAGCCAAATAGATCGACTTTCTCTAAGACCATATCGGATTAGTTTCCAATTTTTGCTTGAGAAAAACTGGGCCACAGAAAATACATTTTCCAAGAAGATTAATATAATTTTTTAAAGTTGGAAATAGTAACGTTTGTAACATTTATGTCTGAGTAATAACTGAATTGTCAATTGCAGTCGTAATGTCTCTATCAAACAGAAATTGACGGTAAACGATTAGTCTATTCACGAAATATCCATATAAAAGGAAATGCAAAATGTTCCGATTCCAATGTTATTATTTCCTGCATCTATTTATTTATTTATTTTCCTTAAAGATCACATGGTCCCATTTGTAAACATGAAAATTAAGGCAATCTACTTTTCTCTGCTTTGCTTTATTAATGATGAGAGAGGGAGCTGGAGATTTTCTACTATTCGGGTATTAAACCATCTCTGGAGCCTAATAATAATAATAATAATAATGGAAAAATAGTTTTAATTTGTCTTGTTTTTGCTTTTTTCACTATCCACTATAAACCAGATTGGCGTAAGAATATATAAACGTTTTGCCACCAACCTGATGAAGGACGGTCTGAGTAGCGGGTACAATAGACCCAGGCCGGCCAAAGCATCGGCTTGGCTGCGGTCGAGCTGGCCTGGGGGCTGTGGCACCGGTCCCCGCCGTCCCCCCGGACTTTCACTGCACCATCACCGGCTACAAGTTCAGCTTTTTTGCCCTCTGTGTCCGGATGCTGGTCCTCGGATGCCTCTGCGCCCTCCTCACCCTCTGCTCCACCCTGCTGCGGGTTGCCAGTTTTGGAAGCTCTTCTCCCAGGCAGGTCCTCCCTTCGCAGGATTACTCCCAGGCTGTCTTCCTCCCGGATGAAAGTCCCATCTTTCCTCTTGCGCCCGAAGTCCGGTCTTAAGATGTTGTCGATGTAAAAGTTGGTGATCCTGTGGGGCTGCTGGTTGCCAGGTGGCTGGAGGAGAGGCAGAATGGCTCGGTTTGACTCGTCGCCGGAGTCCTCTGGGCGCTCTGGGTCTCGGCGAGCATTTTCTTCCATAATGATGCAGCCTGATAGGACTCACTTTCAACACCTGTCTCTCTCTGCTTCACCAAGTAGTAATTCCACTGTTGTAAGGCTTCTGGTTCACTTTTTTTTTTTTTTTTTTATCTCTGCACTGCTATGTTTTCGGTCAAAAACGCAAAAGAAAAATAAAAAAAAACGCCAGTGCAGCTTATATTGTTTGTGTTCTGAAAACCCGCCTCTTATGATTTTGACAAAGAAAAATCATGCTTCAGTTTCTGGTAGGTCTATTAATCCTCATGGCTGAGCTGGGTGTTCAAATAGTGCAGCCTGTATCATTTGAAAGGCTGAAATGAATTGGAAAAACACTCTAGTTTATTTTTCCTGATCCCTACACACAAATATTGATGCTTCCAGCAGCACTAAAACTACGCTGATAAAGACGCCGCTCAAATACTTTCACTACGGATTTTGGTTCTCATTTCTGATTGGCTGCGGGGTTTTCTGATGACGTTGTACTACGGGTTTCTCAGACACGTGCCTCGGACCAATGGCGTTGGAGAGTTGGCGTCACGTGATGCTCGCGGCGTTCCCCGGAGGTGCCGCTCAAACCAATCCACTCACTCACGGTGTGCGGCGTTCAAATCACAAGGGAACGATGGGAGATAAGGACGTCCTACTTAAAATACCATTCGCCTAATCTTTCAGCGGGTAAACGGCTTCATGCTACAAAATATCGTTACCTCAGCTTTCACATGGTAAATTCTTCTAGAAAATAGCTGTCACATGATAAACACTATTAGAGTGTTGCTGTTGAGAATAATTAACTTCCATGGTCGACAAAAACTGAAGCCATTCAACAGCAGTTTTAACGTACACTTCCCAGCTGTCAGTTGTTTATGACAGATCTCCATGCTCCTTGAATGCCGCAGTAACTTCCCAAAGCAGGTTTTATTGAATTTTGAATAACAGGCAACCAAGCTCAACTCTTACTTTGAATATATTAAGCTTACCCCTACACCTGACTACACGTATTTCTGGCGACGTCAGAATTCAGGAATCTCAGTAGCCTACCACCTGAGAGCTGAGATGACCTGTATTTTCAAGTAGCAAGCTCGTGTCTCCCGTCTTTCCCATAGGACCTGAACGCAGCATACTATTAACGCACGCATGAATCAAAAGGGCATGTTTCCTCCTCAACAGCGCAGAATAAAATAATCCAAGAATAAGATAAAGCATCTCTAAATGAAAGCCCTTGAGGTAAACTATATAGCCGAAGTGTTATGACTGGCGTTGTTTGGGAGTTACAGGCCTATTATCATGATTATAATGGCAGGGATGGATCACATGACTAACCGCAATGAAAATGCATGTTCGTGCAGGCTTGCAGATCAATAAAAGTCTATTTTCCCTGACAACAGCAATGTACAGTAATCCAGTCCTCCAAATGAGCTACAGACACTAATGAACCAGGATGCATGGAGTATAATGTCTCCAGCATGGCCAGTTCACGCGCAATACTGCTCTGCTGCGGGTCCTGCTTTAAACCAGTTCGGCTGCACAGTCACCCCCTCCACCGACAGGCTTTGCTGGTCACAAACTCTGCCGGTGCATTCAGGTTGCAGGAAAAGAGCCGGGACACATGTATGGACAACTGGAGGGCATATCGGCCCCTCAGTGGGTACTCGGTACGTGCCCCTTGTAAATAATCTTCTTCCCCACAAAAAAGAGAGACAGTTAGCCTACGTGACACGGACAGATAGCCTAGAGTGGTCAAGCAATGCCTGGACTGTCTAATCTGAAAAAAGGCATCAGTAGCCTCATGCAGTCGGACACGCAGATGATATGCGGAGAGGCAAGGACATGGCCCATGATCCTAGTGGGATGAGCTGTCTCAAACCAATAGGCCTATACTGCCTATAAGCATAATTTTGTTCTATCAAAGCACATGCTATGGTTGGTTTTGGCCACAAACACAAATTCCCCTTTCAAATAGCCCTTCTTAAACTGCCTTTAATTAATTTGTAGGCATTTCTACAACAAATTAGACTGCCACGCGTTTATCTTCGGATTCTCTTATGAACCTGTCCTATTGGATACCTTTATCCTTGGGAGTGACATGTGCTGTGTTATCCATTGGCTGAAACGGTAGTGATACAAGGTGTATGGGTTGGGTGTCAGTTAGAGATGGTAGCTTTTCATCCTTCAGACTAGTCCGAATTTGATCTTGCAGTCTGTATTCTAATATTGTATCTTAATGTAGAACAAAGATCGAGACAAAACTGAAGGAGAAAAAAGGAAATCAGATCCGAAAAAATCACTCCAGCATGCAAGACCAATGTTCCCTGAACTGATAATCTGGGTAATGACTAATAACTTCTCACATTGCCCAAACAATACAATATCTTTCTTTCTTTCTTTCTTTCTTTCTTTCTTTCTTTCTTTCTTTCTTTCTTTCACCTATTCATCCCATACCAGTCAGCATATAGCCAAGTTACAGACTTGGCTATTAGCTGCTGGGACTTTAGCAATTCAAGCTTTTAGGCTATTAGTGGATTGATGCTCATAATAGAGCATCGTTCCTTTCTTAAAACACTCAGGTCTGAACGGGATATGATGGGCCTATTTCAGTTTGGAGGAACATGCACTCCCTGCGCTCTCGGTGTTCCTATATAACCACATGTGGTCGTGCATGCTATATACATGGTGAAATCTGTTTAACCTCTTATGTTCCTACTGCTCTGCTGCACAGCACACTAAATAGAGCAGTGGCTTTCAAAATGGGGTCCGGGCATCCCCAAGGGTCCATAAGGAGTTGCCAGGGGGTCCTCGGGAAAGTGAGGAATAGTTTAATTTCACAAGACTATAATTTAATTCACTTAAAACTGTTACAATATAAAATGTATAAAAATGAGTGATTATTTCAATATTATGTTTTAATATTACCATATTGAATCCTCGCGTATGAGATTCCAAAAATTTAATAGAAAAGTGCACTATGCAAAAGTGTCGCGGGTTGAGTCAGGTCAGGACGCCCACATTCATTTGACAGCAACAACAACAACAACCAAACAGTGGTAAGCCTATAAGCAGGACATTTGATGGGTGAGTCTACGGATTTCGTGCTTACTCCGCGTTTTGTCAGTTGAGTCCACACTGTTCTCACCTCAGTCGACCCTATGCATTTGTAGGCTACACGGTGCCACTTTTAACACAAGCCAATTATCTTTTTATAGCAGGGTCTCGACTGAGCAAAATCATTTCGAGTAGGGGTCTGTGGCTCAGTGAGGGGAACTTGGCGGTCCAGAATATAAAGAAGTTTGCAAAGCTCTGGAATATAGAACACGACCTGCTCCAGGCCTGTAGAGCAACTGTTTGTTTCCCACTTCAAGATTATTTATCCAGCAGTTTGCACTCAGTCATGGGCTTATTTCATTTTCCTCCAAACTGAAATGGGCCCATCACATCCTGTTCAGACCTGAGTTAAAAAATGAACGATGCTCTATGATGAGCATCAATCCACTAATAGCCTAAAAGCTTGAATATGTATGAACCTACTGCCAGCTGATCGGCTCTCTATTCTGATGTGTGGCTGTGAAGAGCTGTTTTTGTGAACAGCTGCCGTGTTATGGAAAATTAAATACACAATAAGTATAATTTGAACATTTAAAATCTTACTTGGGTCAGTACGGCTATAGCCATGTTAACCTCAGTTATAACTAATTAACTAAACTGTGAGGAGTCGCGGGTTCAAATCCGGTTCACGACCTATGCCACCCCCCCTGACCCACCCACTTACCCACACACACATACACACACACTACTCCCCCCACTCTACTACTACTACTACTACTACTACTACTACACACACACACACACACACACACACACACACACACACACACTACCTCTCTTCTCCCCTCTCTAATCTAATCTAATCCATATAGTTTTATAGTCAGTCCCTCCAGATTTAGGCTTTAGGTAACAAATCGTCGCTTGTTTATTTATTCATTTATTTATTTATTGTTGGTACATAGACGATTATTTTCAGCATAGCTAAATTTGAGATCGAAACGAAATAATTTTCAAATAAAACTGGATATACCCCCATCGCCCTTTGTTATGCGCATGAATACATGGATATTTGTGGATATTTGCGTTATTTCGACGTATTTCTGAAAGAAGTAAAGGAAGTAAAAATAAAGTTTTAGTCAGTTTAAAAATAAAGTTCGGACAGTTCTCTCCCTTTTCTGTTTGTTTCTGTTCGTTTGTAGGAAAGTATTTTACAAATTACAATAAGTGCAATTCTGAAAAAAGGCCTAATAGATGGTGTATTAAAGCTAAGATCTGGCAAATAAACTCAGGCTGTATTTCATGTCTAAGATATATTCCAAATGTCCCGGTCTTACACAGGCCTGGAGGCTTTCAGTGATCTTTTAACCAAACTGCCAAAACCCCTGAAGAGTCTTGCTTTGATACATCACACTTTAAATAAATATTGCGTATTAGAAACGCCCGTGGAGATCAGAAAAAATGCCATTACGACGCAATGGCTACCTTCGGTCAATTAAAAAAGTTTTTTTTTTCTTTTTCTATCCATGAACAAAGGGAAAAGAGATTAAATGTCTCGCAGATGGAATAATGTTACTGAATCAAAATCCAACACCATATATAAGTTAAATATTACTTTTTCATAATTAGGTAATATAACATAGGTCTAACAGTTTATTTTTACGTACCTCACATGTCAAACAAACAAATTAATAAATAAGAAAAGAAATTGATAGAGAAAGTAATAATAACAACAACAATAAAATGTAATCAAATATCAACTGAAAGAAAATCAGGCAGGACTTGCCTTGGATGCTGTAACATTCATTCATTTATTTACTCATTCATTCATTCGTTCATTCAAAGTTATTCATTAACATTATAGGGCTTAATGGTGACAGGTTTGTTGGACGCTCTGCACGTGAAGGACACTTTCCGTTGTATATCAGAGTTACGTCACAGATACACGCACAGGACGGCAGTAGGCAAAGGGGCAGTTTTACGGCTTCTCCGTCCACTCGCTAAAAATACTGACACAGGCCCTGCGCGACCTTGATGTGAACCGGCTGCGTATGGGACTGCCCCGTGTGCAGAGGGCTGGCTGAGGTACAGGCTACACCCCGGCCTGAGCACGGCCCGTGCATATACGCCGCTGTCGTGTTGAGACGGGACGCGCTGGAGGTGTGAGAGAGGCGCGGGCAGTTGGCACGAAGTGTTTGTTCCCACCTGGCCGCGCTGCCTTGAGGCGTGCAGGGGGCTGGCAGGCTGCTGGGACCACTGCACCCGCTGAGCCGGCCGTCAGGACGCAGCAGCCACTGATCATTTTCACCTGCAAGCTCACATGGTTTTTTATTCATTCATCAAATCAAATTCTCTTCCAGTGCTGAATCAGATTTGATGGCTGTGGTGCTGTCGGTATGTCACGGTTAAATTACCATTTCGCTGAGTGTTCCAATAAAGTCGTGGTCTAATAAAGCCTCAATAATTTCACTGCAAGTAAGCAAATGGAAAATATCATGTTAATTAAGACAGCAGGTTCTAGGTGATATGCTTTCTAATCTCAAACTCCACTCGCCACCTCTGAAGGGGAGACTAGCGTCTTTTTTAATGGAACCTTTTCATAAAAGTACCAAGGAACGGAAACGATCACGAGGAAATCTGCAGAATATTTGAAGAAACGGGACCGGAGATCTGTACGACCTTTATTCTCTCATACTCTACAGTGTTTTCTGGTAAACAAAAACGCAACAAGTTAACGCGTATTGTGTTCGGGAGAATAAATGACATATAGGTCGAATAAAACTCTCCTGGAGCATTTCAGTAATTAATTAGGTCCATACGTTAGTAATAAACACACCCCAAGACCTGACACGCTGCTTGCTGAAGTGACTACATGTAAAAACAAAAAAACAAACAAAAAAGTATGCAAACGTCATACAAATGGCAGGCTAACACAGTTTCTGACATTTACCAACAGCCTATACACAATTTTAACCTCGGAATCTGAAAATGATTTAGAGCATATATATTTTTACAATCTTTTTTTTTTTTTTTTTTTTTTTTTAATCTATTTCAGGTGTTGTAAAAAAAAAAATCAGAATGTGTTTTACAGTATAAATCAAATTAAGTATTTTCATGTATATACACACACTATCTATCTATCTATCTATCTATAGATATAGATATATAGATATATATAGATATAGATATAGATATATATTAGACACAGTGTCAGCCCAAAGACAGCTGTTTATTCCCAATTTATTTATTTCTTAAACTATATTATTTATAAATTATGTATATATTATTTATAATTATAATATAATCATAATTATTTATATTTATTTATTTGTTTTTTTTAACGTTTAATGTAATGTATTTGCCCAGTCTATATTTTCTTTATATGGGTTTGCATAAATTTCTAAGAATGTGCTGGTTACTATTATTACTGTTATTATTGTTGTTGTTATTATTCTATTATAATTGTTAGTAGTAGTAGTATTAGAAAAAAAAACACACACACATATATATGTATGTGTGTGTGTATACACACATCTATCTATCTATCTATCTATCTATATGATCAAGCAAGAATTATCAAGAATATATTTGGAGATCATAATGATTCAAATAAAACCCATCGTGGAGCACTAAGGACTAATTTCCCCTCTAAGCTGATCACTGGCTGACCTGTGCCTGATCATTTCTTACACTTATCAAATAATAATATGTGTACAGCCATCATTTCCATGACTTAGGGTTAGGGTGAATTTGCACCCCTGAAGATGAGGGCCGGGCTTTGTGAATGGCTGAATGCCGCTGCCTGGAACATTGTGTTGCTGCCCAGATGTGAGATGAGCTGGGAGACAAAGACAGGGGTCAGCTTGGACCGTCAGCTTCCTGTCCGCCTTACAAAACCCTCTCTGAGGGGGGAGGAAGGACGAGGGGAGCCCCAAGGTTAGGGGACACTTCCTATTCCCCTCTGTCTGCTGTGGCATGTGGGAATTAGTGCAATAACCACACACTTAGTGGGAATTGAAAAACAAAGGAGGGTAAACTTTGACCTCCTGCTGGTGATCATCATAAGGGCAAGCGACTACCGATGTGAAAAAAATCAATCAAATGTATGCTGTGCATATTTCTAGATTTTTTTCTTTGAAAAAGGGCCCTGTTCTCATTTAAGCCAAATCAGTTTGAGTTTTTGTGCTTTTTGCTATCATCTGCTTTCAGTTCCACTTTTACACTCCTTAATGTTTTATTTTGTCATTTTCAACTCTTTGTTCAAACCCACAGCATTTTCTTTTAAATTCTAGTGGAAATCCCAAGGTTTCCAAACATAGTGAATATGCTCTTGCTGAGCTCCAGGGAAATGTGTCTAAAATGATGCCCGACACATGTAGATCTTTTCTTTGATGTGATGCTGCAGCCATAAAACAATGACATCTTGGCTTTGAATACTTAAGGAGAAATTTAAGGGAGTTCAAGGGGCTAATTATCAGACAAAATGATTGAAATAGCCTTTTTTCTGTGCCAACATGTTAGGTTAATTCCACATCATTTTAAAATCAGAGACAAACACCCCCACTTGTTCATTTCCTCACAGGAATTAGGAGTCATAGTTTTATTATCCTAACAGCTGTAAGACAGAATCATAAACTTGTTAAATCCACAAGTCCAAAAGAAGTTGACTTTCAGTCCTACCTGGACGTATTCCTTCTCCACCACTCGCCTTCCTCCCTCTGCACTTCCACCACCGCTCGGGTGTCTTTGTCTTTCCTGGCCGGTGACAGGGCGTTCAAAAGGCCATCAGCAGGCTGGTTGGTATCAGTTGCTGCTTTAATCCCCATGATTGTTGTGGCGTGGAGAAAACCCAGTGTGAAAGCAGCAGCCTGCAGGCCAGGCCATACTGAGCGGCCTCCTTGGCTCCAGCAGGGCTTGGCGGCCCGCTCGGTCCTGCATGAGTTCACAGCAGCACTGCATGGGCCACAAAGAAAGGTTTCGCTCTACCGCTTTTTGCTTCCTCTTTTTTCATTATTATTGAAAGCCTTCCTAACTTTCACCTACTCATAAAAAAAAGGATGCAACACACATAAAGTTTCTCTCCTGGGTGAATGTGTTGTTTTGTGAACTTTTAGAAATATCTTTCACAAAGCCCACAGCTGGCCTCCAAATTGAGGAAAAAAAGTATAATTGTTGTATATTCTTAACAGAATGTGTTTTGTACTTTTTACTAATTTCTTGCAAATTTCTGAGTTTTTTTTTATTTGCTAATTTGCTAATCACCTTTTTTCCATGCTTTTGAAAGAAACCAAATGAATTGATCAGGTGTCAAAGGGTTACAATGGTTCTCTATGGCACCATGCTCTCTCAGAGCATTTATGATGCCAAAAAGAACATTAAAGAATGTGTGAAAGATGCAAACGAAAGACTTTATTCAAACTTAACATTTTTTTATTTTAACAAATGAGAAGGACCTTTTAGTCATAAGAGCATATGGAAGCACAAACCTGAGCAGGAAACCCTTGACAAGCCCTCCTTCTTTGGGGTGTGTAAACTACAGCACATTCAAACATTTTAAAAGTGATAAAAATTGTTCTAAAATGTTGGGAAATGGTGTGAAATAAAATGTGCAAATCAAATTCTAAACAACTAAAAAGGCCTCCAGTCAAAGTGCATCACAGAAGTGATAAATTGCATCTTAAATTAACACATTTGTGTAATTGAATGGTAGGAATATGATTTCATTATCTGAAAACAATTTTTAGATTGCAATGTAGGACAAAGCATTAATTTATTACCTTTATGGTTTGTGGAATAAGTTAAGAATAATAAGAGAAGCATTGCCCTAGAGTTTTACCAGCAATATGACCTTGACCTGATGCAGAAAGACCATCTCCTTCTTCTTTCTATTATCTTCTCCTTCAACATATTGTCATCTTTCGCCAACCATCAGCCAAAGACTATTATTATTCTGCTAAAATATCGGTTTTTAAAATGCCCTAATTAAAAATGTGTTGCTCTCTCTCTCTTTTAATCTTATCTTGCTGATTGAATCTGGGTGGAAGTAAGTACCACTGTCTGTAAAACCCTGGGGAAGTTTTCTATTAGACGCTCTCTGGCTTCTTTCTCTCCACTCTGGCTCTTGGAGGTCATTCTCCCCTTTTTCAATTAACACCTCATTATTAAAATGTACTGTTGCCTCATAATGATCTGATGACAACATTTGATCTTCAGAGAATACACTGGCAGCTTGGTTATGGAGACGGCCTATAAAGTCTTAAGAGTGCTGAGTCTCCTCCCCAACAAGTGGGACTGTTCTCATCTTCACCAAGCGTCTTCTTCTCAATTCCTCATTCTGCATTCCTTCCTGTTGTCACCCCTCTTGATGAAGAAAAGATGCCATGCTTGTAGCCTCAGTAGTGATGCTAGCATTTCAAATGTTGTGTCAGTCCCCTGTCAGTCAAACACAGCCTCCAATACTGATGTTTTCTTCCTTGGGTTTTCTGCTGATGAAGTCTGAGTTTCTGTGGATGGCGCTCTTTTCTTTGTCTTTTCAGTCACAGCACATCACACACATCACTTGCTGTTCAGCAGTGGATCTTCCTCAGGAAAGAGCTGCCTGGCAGAGCGTTTAGGAAAACCTTTCATGATCTGGCTATAGGTTAAATCACTATTGTGGCATATTTGAAGTTGTCACAGATTATTTAGGATTATCTTTAGAATAGTAGTGATGGTATCTTCCTGTCATCATTACTGTGTGCTGATTAGCCTGGTCTCTACAGTCTGCATACAAATAACATGACACTAAACTTTCTAATTGCTTCCAGTGCATACACTGAAGTCAAATTTTGCGTGCAGTTCATATGCCAATCCTGTAGCATGCCAAAACTTTTAAATAAGACACCGGTAACATGATATAGCATAAAGGAAGCCACAAACTACATGTAAGGAATGTGGGGTGTCAGATGGTCACACACACACAGACACTTGGAAACCCCAGTTCAAGCTCCCTGCTGAGCAAAACTGGCGTTTGTTTTTAATAGTAAACTTAACCACAACCCTTTCCTAACCCTAACAATAACCTTTACCTAATCTTAACCAAGGAGTTTTGGTGGCTAATGGTAGCTAATGAGCTAACAACTAGTCAACAAGCTGATGTTACAGACATACATGCGAAGCCTCGCTGGTGACGTCATGACCATTCAAGGTGATGATGCATGGTATCTGAAAGCATCTGCTCTCCTCAGAAGTTAATGGGAAGCATTGATGCATCACCTGCACGCAAAGTTGGACTTTGACATACACACTACCCACAATTTGAAAGTGTACAGTGGTGTTATTTGAATGCCAATTGATGAGACTGCGCTGGCTGGATACCAGTTGGATGCTCCAGTAACAACTGAAGGTGTAGTCGGATTACTTTCCACCTATGGCAGCTCTCGAATTTTTGAAATGCCATGTAGACGAGAAACCTGGTTTCCATTACTGGTTTAAGGGATTAAGAGAAACCTGGTTAGAGCTGGATTTCTGCTGGAGAAACTGATTACTTTGCCATGTAGGCCCTTATTCAGATTTCTGAATGGCTTTTTATGTGTGTGCATGTGCAGGAAAAGAGAGCAGATAAGGAAGTAGCACAGTAAACACACTGAACAATGCTAGGGAGAATCAAATCTTCACTGTATGTTCCACATTGACAAAAACTGTTGCTGCCACTCAGTGCTCACCAAGCTGTGCAGGCCTGCTCTGTTTGGAGTGTAGTGGTAAAACTGTGACGCTCACAACTGCACCTCGTGTTTGAGCAGAGACAGTGTTTCTGTCTGATCACGGCCTTCCTACATGACATCATTTATGGAGCTGAACGGTCAGTTCCATAGATTCTCAGACCAGAGTCAGAGTCGATTCCAAAAATGCAGGAGTTGTGCGCCACTACTGTTGGCAGCCGGATACTAGGAGCTTTGGAGTGTTCCAATGTGTATTTTTTCCTGTCCGACCTCTGCTCTGCATCTGGCGAAATTTTTCATCTTGACTGACAGAAATTCCCTGCTCAGGAAGTGACATAACAATGAAGTTTTTGCAAGAGGTCAATGGTAAATGAATGAAATAAGTAATAGCAAAATGAAGATATTCAAATGTTAATAGACCTCTTTGCCAGCAGCCATTTTTACATTACCAGGAGGGTAAACACAGGTGGTACTAATGACATTAATCCAGGTTCAGCTCCATTTAGACCTAACAGAGCTAACAGGCTAACAGGCTACCTGCTATTTCATGTCAGAATGGCCTCCGTGAAAGCTGTCTGTACTGATTCAGTTTGACAGTTAGATAGATAGATAGTTAGATAGATAGTTATATAGATAGATAGATAGATAGATAGATAGATAGGTATACTTTATTGATCCCAGACTGGGAAATTAACACGTTACAGCAACATCATCAATAAAAACAATATTAAAAACAAAATTAAAAATTAAAATTAAAAGTATATACAATAGAGACTAAATATGTGAAATATATACACTAAAGACAATAAGGGCTAAGTAAGTAGCCTGAGAATATGAGATGTTTAAGTGTTGAAATGTAAGAAATGTAAGATATACTGATGAAAATAATAAATATGAAAAATGAAAAATACAGATAGTAGATGGTATGGCACAGGGTAAGCTTGACACCATGGAACCAGGAAACCAAGTGGCAGAACCCGACGCCCGGTAATGGGATTCGGCGACTATCCGACTTGATTTGGTCCCATGGAATCACCACTTCTAATAAATAACAAGTTGAGGTTAATGCATAATGTTATGCACTGAATAACTGTCAAATAAAAATGTGTAAATGAACTTTGTGTGCTGGCTTTTAATTAAAATGATTAGGATAGCTTCTAGCTACAAGGGAATTTAAGCAGGACGGTTTTCAGGACGGCTCCACTAGGCGGAAGTGCGGCTGCTATGACGCAATCGCCGTAGCAGTCAAAATCGTTAAGCAAACAGCCATCGGCAACGGGTACCCACCCCTTTCACTGAACTCTTGGTTCCCACGGTGACCGTCTATGCGCGTCTCACCTGTTCGCGGCATTGTGTGGCTACGTCGAAGTGTGCTTTGTGCAGTAGAAGTAGAAGTACTGTTCATCTGCTGGTATTTGACTGCAGTAGAAGTAGAAGTACTGTTCCTCTGCTGGTATGTGACTGCAGTAGAAGTAGAAGTACTGTCCCTCTGCTGGTATGTGACTGCAGTAGAAGTAGAAGTAGTGCAGTAAAAATCTCCTGCAGTAAAAGTCCAAAGTGTCTCATGTCAAATGTCCTGGCAGTAAAAGTGACTGAGCTCCTTTTTCCAAACAGTAACTGTGTTAGCTGGGATCTTTTCCATGCAGTTAGAAAAGGAGGAGAGAACACGCTGCACACTACATGCTTTTAAAGTGAGGACCCTGTAGACTCAATTGACACATGTGGAAGAAGCACATCATATGATTGAGTCTAAATGGTTCACATCATCAGGCCAACTCACTGCCAGTTTTGAGCGAGCTGAGTCTAAATGGTCCTCGCCTCCATCAACCATATGCAGTGTTGCATCTCACCGCTTTTATTAGGAATTTGGAAATGACAAAAAGTAGAACCAGAAAAGTCGAAGCAGGTTCCTCTTCCCTGTTTTCTGATTGAGCTTTTATTGTGAAAAGTTCCACAATTGGTCATTGATCATTGTAGTTGTAGTCATCAATGTAGTGAAGTATAATACTCAAGTAAAAATGTACCTAAGTACAAGTAAAATGATTGACTTTAGAGACACTCATAAAAGTACAAGTACACAAAACAGCTACTCAGTCAGTGTAGTCAGTGTAGGGTTCCTCTGGTTGCCCTGGTAGCTCAGCTGGTGGAATGCATATTGTATCAACGCGACATCCAAAAATGCCAAATAAAGACAGAAAGAAAGAAATAGAAAATCTTGGCCTCTTTCCAACACCACTGCCCGCCCCCTCATTCAAAATGTCTGTAAAACAACATATTCTCAGATAAACATAGGAAAAGTGCCTCATACAAGTGCTCAACTTTGAACTTTGAACTTTGAACTGAAGTTCAGAGGCAAAAAAATCCAAGTAACCCAACAAGAGCCAGGTCCCTCATTTCCATAAATCAAACACTTTTGTTTCTTTACTTTTGGTTTGCACAAGCGATCCAGGAGCAGGAGGAGATTGTGCTCCAAACACCTCCTAGTGGCCATAAATCTCGAAGTGCAGCTTTATTTTTGAATTGTTGCTACAGATCACTCCACCACACTGTTAAACTGTGGCTTTTTTGTTGCTGTCAGTTACAGGCCACCGCTTGCCAAAGATCTGTCATTTGTTGCAGTTACCATGGCCACCAACAGAGATAAAAAAATTCACAAATTCACAAAATTACTTTATACCCCTGTAAGTATTTGCTTATAATATAAAAACATTTTTGAGAACACATTTTTGCTGTTATTTTTGCAATATTCAGCTGCTGTTTACTACTTATGAAGAAAGATGCGACTTGACAGACGATATTTAGTGCTGAACTGAGCCATAAAAACTCCTGAGACGATGTGAATACAAAGAAAGGCAACTTTCCTGACTTTTTACTTATGCTATGTTACCTTTTTTTTTTTTTTTTTTAACTTATGTCCTATTTTAGGTCCACATTACTTTTCAGCACAGTGAGGATTTTTCATTTTAAAAGGACTTTACAGAACTTAAAAACGAGTCTCTGGCCTTTGTCTCTCCCATTCAAACTGTAGAAACCACCTAAATGTTTTCTTTATTTTTTAAATTCATATATGTTCCATTTTTGCACACTGAAAAAGATCATTAATGAACAGTAACATGTTTCATTTTGTCACTGTAAACTCATTTTAAAGTTAATTTTAAATAAATACACATTTTTTTAAATTGTTTGAATGTTTTACTGTTATTGCATCTGTAAAAGTAGACCATATATGGCTTTATCTTGATGGAAATTTTTCAATTACATGCAAGTAAGCACATTTCAAATGGATCAACATACAGCCATGCGATATGATCTGTACTGCAGGTCAGTGTGTTAAATGCACCATCAACACTACCCTCATGTGGTTTGTTTAGGGGACATTCAACACCCAAATCATCACAAACACTGCCATTTTACCTGATTATCACAGTCGACCCAGTGTGAATGATCAGAATGTGAAAATTACTACTTGCAAACTTTATTTCAACACTTTGTATGAAGTTACTAGTGACCCACTAGTAAGTTCAACTTCAAGTTCAAGTTCAGGTGTATTTAGACAAGTGTGCAATAGGCATCGACCCAGTGAGTAAATTACAAACATTACAGTCATAAAGCTACTACAAGAAAACTCAGTCGCAGACAATAGGACAACAGAAGCAGAGGCAACACGCACACACACACACACACACACACACACACACACACACACACACACACAGGACGGAGGCCAGCCACAGCAGCCATGGCAGCCAGAATGAGGGGGATGATGATGACAAGGAAGATGACACAGAGGGATGAAGAGGTTGGGGAGCTGAGAAGAAGATAGCCACACTCACACATTGTATGCATACTCAAGCATATGAGACACACACACACACACACACACACACACACACACACAGTGTGTGAGAGAGGTAGGGGGGGAGCACATTAGTGGGGTAGCAGCATGTAAGAAGGAACCAAGTGCATAAATGCATTAAAGCAGCAATGCTAATAGCTGTGGAAGGTGCAGGAGTGAGTGAGGCCAGCAGAGGGAGCAGGACCAGGTGCAGCAGGCCACGGGGACAGAGCCAGGGTGCCAACCTAAAGATGGAAGCCACATGCAGCAGACACAGACACTTCATTTTATTTATTTTTATTTAAACTTTTATTTAACCAGGCAGATCATTATTAAGAACAAGTTCTTATTTACAGTGATGGCCTGTCACACGGCCACTCACACACACAGGAGAATGTGTTAGTAACACAGAAAACATCACAGTCACAGCTGAAAGTAGAGAGGAAAGAAAGAAGAGAGAGAGACTGTGGGGGAACATCTAAACCAGCAGAAACTAAACTGAACTAAGACAGGAGAGACTGAGTGTCCCTCAAAGCTCAGATCAGTTATATTAGATCAGTTATATTATCCAAAGCTTAATATATAAAGAAAACAAATACATCTTAAGTTTGGTTTGAAAAGTAACAAGCGAGTTTGCCTTTCTTTAGGCAGGCCATTCCAGAAGAAGGGAGAGTGGTAGGAAAAGGCTCGGTGGCCAGCTGACTTCTTTTTAACTAGCAACTCTTTTCCAGTCTGTATCGACTTCATTCATTTTGAAGCAGTACACTTATGGTGAAGCAGTCGTTCTTGCCTCAGGGAAGGAATTAACGGACCAAGCTTGGCGGATGTATTACATTCTCATGAACCAGCAAATACCATTCTATGGGGAAGAACACAAACTGTGGTTTTAGACAAAAGCGTAATGTCTGAAGCAGATGCCTTGCTGAGCCTGTTAGTGGCGCTAGAGGGAAAGTCACACACGCAGTCACAGCCTCTAACGGGCTGACTGCTCAAAGTCCAGCACTGTGTGAGGGCCAGGTCTCACCTCTGATTGGTAGAAATGTTGGGGAAATGTCTTAGCGACACACAGTGTGAAAACTGAGATGTGTGCTAATAATAAGTAATATTCCTTAAAAAAAAAAAAAAAAAAAAAAACACTACAAATGTACTACAAAACAGTGCTTAATTTAAACCATGGTTTCCCTTTCTACCTAAAAATGCTACTGTTAACCATTGTTTGCCTACCACAGTAAATTTCATAAGGAATGTTTTCATACATCTATTACGTAATTCAGTATGCTAAGACTGCTTCTGTGGCTCCATAATATGAAGTCATCTACAGCCATAGCATCCCATGATATGTGTCCAAGAGGAGACAAAATAAGAATAACCACAGCTTCTGTGTCAGAGTTGGTTTGTTGCAGAGGTCCTGTTTTTAACAGCATTTAAATGAAACCACACAACTACTGATTCACACACAGCGTTGACTGTGGTGGAACTTATTTTCTACAGAATTCTCCACAGGTTGCACACACACATCCATCAGGTTCTTCACTTGAGGAATTTGTTAAATCCTTGTTGGAGGTGGACTCCATCCAAAGAGCCTTCCCAGCAGGTCCACTTCCTGGAGTCCTAACTCTCCAGGCTGCGTCACCATCCAGCTGGCTGCTCTCTGTTTTGGCAGAGTCCTGCTCCTTCTCTAGGGCCAGCTGGGTCTCATCCTTGACTTCTCCATCAGTTTTGTCCTTCTGAGACTTCTGGTAATCCAGGAACTTGTCCTCCTCTGTCTCCTTCACAAGAGTGTCTTCCAGCTCTTTTTCTTTGAGGACTGCATTCCTCTCACCGAGGTCCTCAGCTCCAGCCTCAGGCCCAGCCCAGGATGATTGCCTCAGATTGGGCCACAGCCAGGATGCTCAGGACCTTCAGCTTCCTTCATTTCATTGTGATGGGTTTTCTTGTCATCCTCAATGGCTCTGCAGTCCTCAAAGGTCTTCAGCCTCTCTGCATCATGTGTTTTTTTTTGTTTTTTTTTGTTTTTTCAGCCTCTGCATCCCATGTGTACTTGGAGAAGTCTTTCTTTTTCAGATCAGGGACGTTGAGTGTCATCGGCAGCTGAAGGAGTGACATTTGAATTTTTGGACGTGGAGACTGATTCAGTGGAGTGCTGCTGTGTGGGTGGACTGGGACTGCTGCCTGTGGTCCTTCAGTGTTCAACTTCACTCAGAAGTTTTAAACGGACGGTGAAACATGGTTGCTGTTGGGTTCCTCTATAAGAAACATATATTGTTGCAGTAAGGGGTTATGATGGATGTCTATGTTTTAACAGATATTGTATTATTTTTTTTATTATTTATTTTTATTATTATTTTAACAGATACTGTTAACAGATATTTGGTTTTTAGGTTGTATGATAGATATTGCAGTACCTGTTGAAAGTTTTGGTATTATGTTGCAAAGATTCTATGATATGGATTGTGTTCTTTGCTTTTTATGAATTGGTGGTTCCAGATGCCACACATACTTGATGCCATCTTGGACTTTGAGGAAATGGAAATAAGTCACAATGGAAATAAGTTGGACTTTTTTTTTGTTTTTTATCAAAATAAATCAAATCAAACAATGCCACAGCATAATCTCACGAATAAAACCAGACTGTGCCAGTCATAAAATCCTGGTGTGAAGATGCAATACCTACACCTGTGGAAAAAAAAATAATAAAAAATCCACCACTTGCATGCTTAATCAATGTGGTACATCCTGTCAGATGTGTCTAAAGAGAGATGTCTAAATCTAATATGTGCATGGTCATCAGGTGACCAGCCTCAGCATTAATGTAGCTGTCAAGCAGCTGATCAAATCACTGCTCCTAATTGGCTGCATCTCATTTTGATGCATTACCCATTATCAAAGGGGGGGAAGGTCTAAGACCAAAGCGGTGCATGATGATAGGATGTGTGTCTTCAGAGTTATGTCTAAATTTCACACCTACAAGGTCAAGAGGTGTCCGTCTACATCATTAATGTAGCTGTCAAAATGCTCATCCAATTACTGGTCTGAATTGGCTGAATCTCAGTTTGTCAAGGTCTTTTAGCAGTGACGCCTCTATGATTCACCGTGCAGTGCCTGTCTGTGTGCAGGTGTATGTGTGTGCGGCTGTGTGCTCGACAGTTTGCTTGACACCTGCTAATGAATGAAGTAATTATTCCAATTTAGAGGAGTGAATTGTAGGAGAAATGACATCTCAGAAAATCAGAATTACACGTCCTCCAGTGGTAAAGCAGAGCCTGGAAAACAGAAGACAGCTTTGCCCAACAAAATGTGCTCTGGTTAAGCTGTCAGATGATGATTGTGACAGAAACTGGTGGTAATGATCAAAGCAAATATATAATTCAGGGATTTCACTCTCTTGAAATAATTTCCCAGAATTTTTCAAGAACATATTCAATGAATTGTGTACATTGTCATCTGAGAACGATTCAAAACGGACATAGTGGCCAAAAAACTCCAAACCATGTGAATCTGATGTCTCAAATTTGTACCAGTGTTCATTCAACTGTGACTACAGTGATAGATAGATAGATAGATAGATAGATATACTTTATTGATCCCAACCAGGGAAATTCTGGTGTTCCAGCAGCAACAGTAGAAACATACAATAAAGTTAACTAAAAAAAGAATAAAGGCTAAAAATATACAATAGAGACTATAAAGACTAAAGACTCAAAAAATACAATAAGGGCTAACCTAAGGAAAGGAGATACGAGATGTGAAAATATACATATGGAATGAGTATGACAATATACAGATGGCGCTGAAGTATATGCATGATTGTATAGATTGTATAGATAAGGAGAGTTAGTATGAAACCAGGAAACCAGTGGAGTATTCATAGAGTATTCATCAACATTACTTGCAGGATGAGAATGAGATGAAAATTTAACAAAAATTTTAAAATACGTATTTCGACAAAAACTATGATGAAATATAGTGACATTAACCTTAACCAACATGGGCGCCCCGGCGGCTCTCTGGATAAGAGCGCCTACCATGTACCAAGGCTGGCCTAATCGCAGGGTCCTGGCTTTGAATCCGACATCAGGTTCTTTGCTATGTGTCATCCCCTGTCTTTCCTGTTTCTCTGTACTGTGACTATCAAATAAAGCGGAAATAATAATAATTTTAAAAAAAACATTAACCAACATAACCCTAGGTTCCTTTTTGAAACAGTCTAAACTCAGAATCACTCCCCTCAGTCTAGCTCGCTAACAGCAAGTTATTGTGTTGAATTTTTTTACACACAGAATGGACTAAAATCCATGATTTTCAAAATAGTCTATCAAATCAGCTTGCTCCTGTGTGTTTTGTCATTTCTCCAGGGAATAATCAGGATTTGCACCCACTAACCCAATTTAAAACCATCCCTTTAGACATGCTCTCTAAATTGGTACACTCTGTTAAACCAGCTTTTTGCCTACTTGACCCCTACTTGAAAGCAGTGTGTCCACTACAACAATATGACTGAGAGCTTAACTGTGGTGTTCCTCAGGGGTCGATCCTTGGCCCTCTACTCTTCTCCATCTACATGCTCCCTTTGGGTGATATCATCCGCAGCTATACCATTAGTTTCCACTGTTATGCTGATGATGCTCAGATTTTGATCCACATCAAGCACAAGTGCTGCTCTGCACTGGCTAAACTTGAAGTGTGTCTGTGTGAATTTAAAACCTGGATGTCCTAAAATGTCCTGATGCTTAATGCTGAGAAGACCAAAATGCTGGACATTGGTCCCTCTTGTTAGTGATCTTCCCCTAAACTTTGACAACTGCCTCATCTCTCAAAAGTCTACAGCTAAAAACCTTGGTGTGATTTTCGACTCTAGTGTCTTGGTAGTCACTCACATCAAAAATACCACAAAAACTGGTCAGTCCACGAGTTAAAAAGAAGTCAGCTGGCCACCGAGCACAGAACCAAACTCAAGACGTATTTGTTTTCTCTAAGCTACAGATAATACAATTCTGATCTGAGCTTTGAGGGACACTCAGTCTCTCCTGTCTTAGTTCGGTTTAGTTTCTGCTGGTTCAAATGTTCCCCCACAGTCTCTCTCTTCTTTCTTTCTCACTTCTTTCTTTCCTCTCTACCTTCAGCTGTGACTGTGATGTTTTCTGTTTTCCTGACCCATTCTCCTCTGCATGTGTGTGTGAGTGGTTGTGTCTGGCTCCTATCTTAAGGCCGGCACCCTGGCTCTGTCCCCATGCCCTGCTGCACCTGGTCCCGCTCCCCCTGCTGGCCCTGCTTGTTCCTGCGCCTTCCACGGCCTTTCGCATTGCTGCATTCACACATTCATGCTCATGGTTCTCAGTCTTGTTCCCAATAGTGTTCTCCCCCTTCCCCCTCATCTTCTGTGTGTGTCTAATATGCTCGAGTATGCATGCCTGGGGCAAGTGTGGCTATCTTCCTCTCAGGTTCCCACTACCCCACTACCCCTCCACTCCTCCACCCACCCACCCCCCCACCCCCTCCACCCGCCAAACACACACACACAGACACCACCCCGTATCATCCCGTGTCATCCTCCTCGTCATCATCATCCTCGTCCGTGGCTGCTCTGTGGCTGGTCTTTGTCCTGTGTGTATCTGCTGCTTTGGTCAAGGCCTCCTGCTGCTTCTGTTGTCATATTGTCTACTACTGTGTTTTCTTGCGTTTGCTTTATGACTGTAATGTTTCTAATTTGCTCACTGGGTCAGCGTCTATTGAACACCTGTCTGGCTTGGAATGGGGTCTCCTCTCTCTGTACTCCGCCTCCGGATTTCTTCCATTTTTCACTGTTCAGCTGTTGTTTTTTTGGGAGTGTTTTCTTGCCCGCTATTAGGATTAATTGAGGAAATGTCACCCTGTTTGTTGTAAACACATGGGCATGTAAAGACCTTTGAGACTGTTAACAGTGATATTGGATTCTAAATAAACCCGAACTTGAACTTGAACCTGAACTTGAACTTTGTTATTTACCTTTTTTTCTGTCTGACAGCAGTCACTGGATGGTCTTTCCCTCTTAGGCTTTGCATGAACTAATACATTGTATCACAGAATGGAACATGGAACTTTGCATGAAGTGATACATTTTACATACAATGTATCAGTTCATGCAAAGACTGTAGAGCAGGGGTCGGCAATTAAGTTTGGCCTCGGGACAGATTTTTTCCAAGCCATTACATGGCAGGCCACAACCAAAACAATGGCTAATTTATTGAAATAATAGGGGAGGAGGAAACTGATAGGCGCTCGTGAAATGACAGAACAGACGTACTGGGCTGGTGTCAATAATATGACGCCTGTGTCCGTTGTTTGAGTGACAACTTGTGTTTTAGAGACTATTGGAATTTCAGCACCAGGCGCTGTCCACTGACGTCATTTGTTTTTGCATGTTAAGCGTCCACGCTGCACCTCGCTGATGCGCTTATTCACCCTCGTATCCAGATATAACAAATAAGAATTTAGATCGATTGAAATGTTTCTGTTCTGAAAAATTAAGTTTCCAAATAAAGAGATTTTTAAAAAGTATAATTTATTTTTTTAATTTTCATTCTCTAGTTCAAACAATCTCACGGGCCAGATGTTTTTGCTTGCGGGCCACATGTGGCCTGGGGGCCGCTAATTGCCGACCTATGCTGTAGAGAGAGAAAGCCCAGCCGAGGTCAATGACTGCTGTGACAGAAAAACAGGAGTGCACTACAGTCTTTTGTCTGTTGGTGGCAGTGCTGAGCACTTGCTGGACAGGAGAGAATATATGGCAGTCAATAGCTGCGTTTCCACTGTTGTGCCAAACACGGGTGTGCTTGTCTTGCTGGGGCCAGTTGACACTTCTGGTCTTGGGTCGCACCAAGGTGAGGCCATTTTGGGGCCAGTTTCCAGGTGCTAACGGCCCAACAAATACCCATGAGCCAGACAGAGCCAACTGAGGTCTGAGGCAGAGTTGAGGGCTTACCTGGCATTGGGTTGGGAGAAGGTGCAGTGGATAAGCACAGATGTCAGTGCAACAACTTGCTTTTAGAGCAGAAAAATAATGGAGAAAGGAAAAATAGAGAAGAAGCGGCAGTCCTGGTCAAATGAGGACACCAGGGCCCTGCTTACTATCTGAGAAGAGAATAATGCCCAATGTCAAATTGTCGGTGGTTGCTGAAATGAAGATGTTAAGTTTAGCTTCACTGCTAAATCTGGTGCACTAATTTTTTTAAAATTCTTTTGAATAACTTATGTAAGTGCACACGGTCCTTTATAAATCGAATAAAAATAAAAATACATAGTGAGAGCTGGCAGCGGTGCGGATCCAATGCACAGTGGACAGGTCCGGCAAAAACTAAAGAACAAAGTGCACTGTCAGTACAAAGCTGCATTCTGCAATAAGTTTGTTGATGCCAGAGTTCAACCACCTGCTCCCTACTTCCTACTGGCATGCATGTGTGGCATGTGTGACGTTTACACTGTGGCGGCACTGGTGGGTGGGTTATATGGCAAGACTGCAGGGCCCGTGGCACAACTGTGGAAACATGAATGGTTCTTGTTCTCATAGCTGGAGGCTGCGGGCCATTAACACTGTCTCACTTGAAGATAGCCCTAGCTCCCAGTGGTGCGACAGTGGAAAGGCGGCTAATAGGGCTCACTGGACCAGTTTCAACGCTCTGTGTCGCCCCCTAGAATATTTGTGGAATATTCCACAAGGGGGAATATTCTTGTGTGCATTCTACTGATTTCCATCCAAAATTAAAGACTTCCCTGCCCGGCCAGACAGAGAAAAGATGAAAAATGCTTTATGAAAGCACAGGACACTGCTGTATAGTCATGCTACCCCTATATCCGCTGCTTTATTGTGTTGCATGTTGTAGGCTAACCTTAATGTGCCATCAACAGATTAGTGAGATAGATTAGACATTTCAGTATATTTCTAGCAATTAAAAATGTTTTTTCTTTGTTTATTTCTTTTCTTTTTTTTATCGAGTTAACACAAAGGCTATGAAGGACTTAAGAGCACCTAAATGATGTGCAGTTTTATTTTGCATACAAAACATATCGAGTCAGAGAACCGCACCATTTAACACAACAAACAGGTTAAATAATCAGACTTGATAATCCACACACGAAAAACAACCTACAAGAATGCTATATATCAAGAGACTTGAACTTGAACAGATTCTGTAGAGTTTGCACATTCAGAGGTGACTTTGATCTCAACAGGTCCACTCAGTCAGCTAAAAACGGACCAGTTACTAAATAGTTGCTCTACAGTTGAATATTAGTGTAGCTTCATGCTGTTTTGCAAATTATATGAAATGACCATACGTCACCTCTGCGTCTGCTTGTGATAATCTAGGTTACACGTTTCCACACTTCCCCATATAAACACTCAGTTTCATATTATAGGGGGGTTACGTGTCTCTCAGAAAAGCTATTTATATATGTACGTAAGAGTACGTCCTCTACTTTGTTTTTATGGCTAATTTATATTTACATAATAGCAAATAGGCGAAGTAAATATTGTGAGAGTTAATGTACACACTAATTTAAACAAGTTAAATATTTCACCCCACCCCGTATTTTATAATGCTGTGGTCCAAGGCGCGCTCAGCGATTTGGCGCTAGAGTGGGCTCTCCGGTTGATTGTACAAACCAGCTGCTGGCATACACACACACTCCACTATTTTGCGCTTTTCACTCATTTTTGAATATATAATCCTCTACCATTCATGGACAATCATGTCTGACGAAGAACCGAAGGTCCCCGAGGAACTTTTCAAAGATGTCAAATTCTACGTGGTTGGGGACATTGACCAAAAGGTGAGGCTATGGACATTAGCTTCTTGCTAGGTGGTTAGCATGCTACCTAGCTAGTGCCATTCAAAGCAAATAAGTTGGTGCTGGAGAAGCTAACCGGCTAACATGCTAAGTGGAAACACTATTGGATTTGCTCCCTAGCTGGGAGATCTGGCACTCAGACATTCTTGCATTGTCTCGTTAAGTCGTTTGATATGTGTTTTGCAGCACTCGTTGATTCGTGAGTATCATACATGAATGCTAGATGGATATGTACTGTGTTGCATGTAGCCAGCTAGCAAACATAAGCTGATAGTTTCACCGATGGCTAGCTGTTAGCGTCTAGCCTGCAGTTTATCCGTGAGGGGCTTCGTAAGGCAACAAGCTAACGTTTACAGGCTAGCTGTCCATCAGCACTCAGAGCTGTAAGAGCCCCGTGTGCCGCGGTCCTCTGCTCCGTGCTGCTCAGTGCAGAGGCTGGATGGACCACTGTTTGCTTTGGCACCAACCTGTGACTATATCATCACTTGGGCTCAATTCGGCGCCCCTCACTGCGCATGCATCGTCGCTGTTTCAGCCTCTTGGTACTGGAGACCTGTGGCACAAGATTGTACTTCCTGCCAAATAGTGACTCCCAGTCGCACCTGGCTTGTGTGTGTGTTTTTTTTTTTAATGTCGGTTTTCTGAACGGAATTCCCAACAGAGGCGTTGTAGAAACCAGCATTGTTGTCATGTGATCCAAAAGTCGCCGTGTTATCAGGTGATTGCTCAAATGATGAGTGAATTTGATAGCTTCTCATACTGAGCTGTTGCACCAGGAATATAAAATTACTGCTTAACACAGCTATTTTCTGTTCTGTGCAGTAGAATTTTTAGATTTGAAAGACGTGGGAACCAAGCTGTCTAATATGATTTTTAGACTATGCCCTTCAACATGAGTATCCAGTGCAGCTGATCATCTTGTCAACCTTGTTCTTACTGGTATATCTGCATCTCCCTCTGTGGAGAGATTATATCCATTTTGATCATGAGTTAGATGATGTAAGGTCCAACATTACCCAGCATGTTCTCTTGTTATTGTCTATTACTCCTCTCTGGATTTCTTGATGCACGGTACACTGATTTGTAGGGATAGCAGGTTCACATCCGGCCTCTTGTGCACATTCAAGGTGTCAGTGCTTGTGTTATGTAAAAATAAGGCGGGGGGGTGGGGGGTTGATGGGTGTGAGGGGGCATGTGACTGTGGGATTGTGACACAGGAAATATTGGACTGTCATCAACATCTAGTGAAACCAAAATTCTCATGATTAGAAATCATCTGTTGGGTATTGTTTGGGACAGTGGCTCAGTGTTGCTTGTACTTTTCTTTGGTGTGATGCGCCTCAAGGCTAATTTTTTTGGTCAGATATTCTCTGTGTACTTTCAGCATCTGGATTAGGCTCTGTGTTTCCATAGCAACCCTTGTCATTGTTGTGCTAATGACACTCAGCCCTTTCGTACTGGTAATGCCAAACTGAGTGTATGTGACTCCATGATACGATACAATTCATGATAACTGGGTGCCGATTCGATATGTATTGCGATTCTGTAATTATAGTGTCTTGATAATATGTGATTTTGGTCAAATTTAAGGACTTTTAAATTTGACAAGTATTATAATTAAGAATTTTTAATCAAGAGTTAATTAAGAAATGCATTTAAAAACTAAAGAATTTACCAAATTAAATAATAAAATTAAGTTAAAATAAACTTAAAAAAGACAATGAAACTAAAACAGATCCAAAGTAATTTTCAGAATCCAGTTTCCCCCTCTTCCCATTCTTAGTTATGTACTCATCCCAAAATGGCTACTTATTGGCCCTGAATACATCTTGACACAAATTCAGCTTTCTCTTGGCCCTGTATCTACAGAAGTTCAGTTTGACCCAGTTAAACCTCTGAGAACACAAAATGTACTGCAATGGACTCTACTTTTTGCAGTACTAGAGGAAATGCACTGCTAGGGATGTCTTGGCAGAGGCTGCAGGTGAAGAGTTGACATGGGCTCATACACCATTACATTTTGGATTTGCTCATCACTCTTCATGGAACAATTAGAATTTCTGTCCAAGGACTTTTGGCTTTTCTAAATAAAATTAAGTTGTAATGAAGCCTTTTCTGTAGTGGCTTCCAGACACTGTGACTGTCTTTCCATCAGAAATACATCTACTGAACTTTTCCCTGGTGTAAAATCCCATTTTAAAGCTCACTTCTATTGTCTCGCTCTTTTCAGTATCTGATCAGTTATTTATTTGACTGAGAACAGCATAACCCATTATCTCATGCCACTGTTGTGTTATAGTGCTTTTGATTCCCCAAGATTGAAGGTCAGGATAGAGGCTATGGATTGGACCTGTGTGATGTCTGAGCCTCTGCTAGCCTGTTTTACATAAAACTTGGTGGAGTTTAATGCTGGGCTGCATTTTGAGTGTAAAGCTGATTGGCCAACAAGGCTGTAAGCTTCACGCTCAGTACCTCAGACACTGCTGAGTCCAAGCTGATGAACCTTTGGGGAGCTATGTGTTCTTATATTGATATCCAGTATCCACACAATGAAACTGACTGGCCCAGCACAGCGCCACCAACAGGCCAGAAAGTCTACCGCACCACCAGGGCTGGGCAGCTAATCAGATTTTATTTTTAGTTATGGTTTTGACTTAAGACAATTATGAAAACAAGATAATTGAGATAAAACAATTTTTTTTAAATCCAGCGCACGCCTTTCCTTTACAGCAGTGCACTTTGAGCCCTGACTAAAAGCCCAGACCCATTCTCAGCCGTTGATGCCAGGTCCGTTTATGATAAGCACTTTTTGGGCTTGTTTTCTGTAAAGTTGCTTACAAATACTGGTGGTCAGTTGCTTTTTTGGGGGCTTGTTTCTGGGGCTGAGTACTGATATTTTTATAGCACTGACTGAATTGCTTCAAAACAGTCAAGTATGGAAAAATGCCATGGTACCGAAATGTGGTACTGAATGTCATTCGATACCATATTTCAAGACCTGAGGAGTAATTGCCATCAGCGTCAGGGAACCAATAAGCATGCGGCATGCTTTTACCAAGATCTGATAATGCTGTTGATTGCAGATCGTAGAGGCATGAAGAAAAAACACTGTTGCACCCACCCCAGAGACTTAGGAAAATTGCTTTAATAATTAGATTTTAAAAAATTGGCATTGAAAATAGTATCGTTCAGCACCCGGTATCAAACATTTCTGAACAATACCTAGCCCTACTTCTTTCTAAAATCTAGTTGCTTATTTGGGCTTGCTCCCTGTGTGTGTGTGTGTGTGTGTGTGTGTGTGTGTGTGTGTGTGTGTGTGTGTGTGTCATTTGTTTCATGGGAACAGAGGAACTTCATATTTTGTTGAATTTATGACTGTTTAACAGGACAGAATAATGTAGATAAAAATTGCATGGAAATCAAGGAAATCCACTGTTACAAAGACAGTTTTTTTTTTTAAAGACCAATAATGCATGTTTCCAAAATCAATGAGTAATTGTGTTGAATAATCAGGATCTCTTTGACCTGACTAATGGTGATTATGATTTTTACCATAATCAAGCAGCAATAGACACCACTCCTCACACATACAAAAAAAAAAAAAAAAGAAAAACCAGTTAGGTCCAGACAGATATGCACCAGTCATGGTGGATGTCTGTCATGGTCACTATGGACTTGTTTTTTTTTCTCCTCCACAAGTTTGGAGAAAGACACTCCTACCACTGGTGAAGAATATTTTAGGGAATTCACTAGACATTTGTATAATAAAAAATGTATGCGTGATCATTTTAACATTAGTTTTATATTTCATATTTAACACTAACCAAAATATGTTCTCATATCGGGGTTCATCAGGCAAAATAATATGAAATAATATGAATGTCAGCCTTGTGGTGCAGAAGATGAAAAGTTTGAAAAGGCCTGTTGTAGTGAATGTCAGTGCAGTTGTGTTTGATGCTAATCCTCTGCTCATGTCCCAGGTGGTGCAGCTGCTGAAAGCAGGAAAAGGCAAAGAGGTCTCCTACAATGCCCTGGCTACTCATATTATTGCAGAGGACGGAGACAGCCCTGAGGTGGGCGAAGCCCGAGAGGTGTTTGACCTGCCCGTCGTCAAGGTAACACTCATACCACAGGCTGGCTTCTTTCCCTTCCAGCTGGCTTTTGCTGTGGGATGTTGTTAATTTTGGTTCTGACAATCTGTTTTGCTTCTGGTCTCATTCGCTGATGTGGGACTGGATGGCTGGGTTTCCATCCAAAATGTCTTGCATATTTTAGGCACATTTTCAAAGTTCAACGGAGGAATTGCTCCTAGGCTCTCCTCTGTGTCATTGTCATGCAAAAAAAGTGTTTCCATCTTCCATTTTGTGCATTAAGTCTTTTCAAAAAAGGCAAAACCAGCTCAGGCAAGCATAAAAGCTTTTTTGAGAAATTGAGTTTTAAAATATTTTGTTGTTTAACCTTTTTTGATGTGATACTTCAAAATGTGCATAAAAAGATGTTGATGGCAGCATGGCTATTGAATTTAAGGAGAAACACCACTCTCAGTCGGCCTCCATTTTTAGCTCATCTCTGGAGCCCATGGGCAGGCTTATTTTTTTGACAGACTTTATTTCACCATCTGTGAACATCTTGGGCTGGAAAAAACAAGTGTTCTGGGTTTTAGCCCTGAATGCCTAGGCCTGGTAGCAGCCTCGCCACAGGACAACACAGCAACAGTGTGCCATTAGGAAATCACCACTATCTGACCATCATAGCAGCAGCTCTCATAAACATACAGCACACGTGCCTAAGTTCACTTCTCCGCTCCAATAACATTAGTCTGTGAGTAATATCATGTGTGGATGATAGTGTGGAAATACACTTGCGAGTGTTTCCAAACTGCAGCATGTGTGCACTGTAGAATGTCCGGGTGCTGCTCTGCTCTCACATTGAGTTCCACCTTTCACAGTCGTCAACATCATGTTAAGAATAATGAGGGATGCATGACATTGGAGCTTTTCCCGATATTTTCAAACTCTTTTGGCCGATAGCGATATATGCACATATTTTTTTTTCCACGTAATTGCAGAGAACATCAAGTCTCTCCATTTTATTATACCTGCTTTTATTGTGAAGGCCCACTGGCAGATGCAGACAGGTCTGAGAAAATCCTTATAACAGCTACAGCCAGGACAAATTTGACCTATTTCACATACCAGCATGTCATATCTGCAGAACTATTCATTTCAGGCCGATACCGATATTTCATTACTAAAGCTGATATCAGCCAATACCAAAGTCATGGCGATATTATCATACATCCCCAAGAATAACATAACACAAGGTTTTTGCAGCTTTTGAACCATAAATACTCATATTTGACACATCACCGTGGAGGATCCTCAGCAACATACCTGCCTAGATTGAAATAGATCAGACTTGCGGTTGTGGAGCTAATCAAGCCACACACTTCCTGTGAAACAAATAACACACACACACACACACACACACACAGATTTCTCCACTTATAGTTAGATGTCTTGCTTCCTTGTGCTGCATGCTCACTCTTAGACTGACAGCAGGGTTGAAGTGCAGTATGCATGACATGTTTTTTCTGTCCCCAACGTTCGTAAGCTATGGGCAGATGTGGGTTTGTTTTGCGTAGTTTCTTTGTTTTCAAAAATAATTTTCAATTGGTCTTCATTCAACATTAATTCCAGGTTGCATTTTAAAGTCTTTCATTTTAAAGTCCAGTGACTGGTGGTGACTCTCACAGTGACCAGCATCACACACAAGGGATGCCAAGTGATAGTTGTGTCAGTTTTTATAATGATGTACTTTTCTGCTGTTGCAAGTGTCTGATTTAGAACAACAGATTTTACGCTCCTTTTTGCTTTGCGTAAATGAATTCATAGCACTACAGTATGTGTGTGAGCAGTGAATATCAAGACTGAACTCAGTGTCCTCTTCATTTTTGCAGCCGTCCTGGGTGGTCCTGTCCGTCCGATGTGGAGACCTGTTACCGTATCTTTTCACGATGAAGCTCAAACGACCTCAAGCTCAAACACTTTCATTTCCACAAATGTCATGTCAGAAGCTGCTTACTGTATATCAAAACTATATATTAAAATTATTTTTTGATCCTCTGTAAAGCATCTAGAATTATTTGGAACTTGACAAACAATTTTCTGATTTTTTTTTTTTTTTTTTTTTTCTCAAAATGATGCAGCAGGTTTGCAGGGGGGTTCATAGCCCTTTGGTCTGTAGTTAAAAGCTAAAATCAAACAAAATCTTATTTGTATACATTATATAGGAGTTGTAATTGCATACATTATATAGGAGTTGTAAAGCACACTAGTAATAATAATAATTTTCAGTATAGCCGAATAATTGTCTTAAAGTTCTTAGTATTGTGCTCATCTTTTTTTCTTTTCTTTCTTTTTTTTTTTTTTTTTTTTTTTTTTAAAGTTTTACGTTATAAGTTATAGTTACAACTTCTATAGCTGATACATTTTGAAAAAAGAAAGGCTCACCCAGATCAGTCATGTTTAGTTGTTGTTTTTCTCTAACTGGTGACACTGCAGAGTTACTGGATTCTCTCCAGAATCAGGCCAGATATTCTTTGGTGTGACAGCTTGTCTTCCCAGGGTAAGTGTGTGTGTGTGTGAGTGTGAGAGTGTGCGAGTGTGCGTGTGTGTGTGTGTGAGAGAGAGAGAGAGAGCGTTAAAATGTCAACAAAGCTGTAATTTTATAATTTAATGGTGATTGTCATGGAGTTGTGTTGTGTAATATGAGGGAATTTTAGTAATGGGTGACTGCAGGAAATCAGCAGAATGACAACAAAACCAAAGCAAGAATGAAACACATTTTTAAGTTTTGGAAACATGCTTGAGTTAGTTACAGAAAGTTATAGAAAAGTGTGAACTGTGGTCTCCATATTGATGTCTTTTTAGATCTTTGTTATGTTTAAAAATATATGTGTGTCTATTACTGACTTATCATTTCAGGGCTGTGACCAAAACAGCAACCTTGTAAGCTGTTCTTTTTTTTTTTCGTGTGTGTGTGTGTGTGTGTGTGTGTGTGTGTGTGTGTGTGTGTGTGTGTGTAGCTACCAGATGATCTCAATGCCTTGTGGGCCTACATAACATTCTACGGTGGGGAATGTCAGCTTAACCTCAATAAGAAGGTGACCCACCTTGTGGTGAAGGAACCAAAGGGGGTAAGTGCCTGTTAAGTGTACTTTTTACCTGTATTGCTAAGCTGCACTGCTGTCCTACATTATTGAGATGAATTTGTCATCACTGATTTTAGACAGAATTCAATTCTAGACTATTGTAAGCATAAGCATAGAGATTACAAAACAGAACCTGGGTTACAGAGCAGAGGCAGGCTAAAATACAAACCACTGATATTCACTTTGGTTCATTGCTTTCAAGCAGGAGACTTGATAGTCCGGCATAATAAATACAGTGATCATACAAGATATGGATTTGAATTTAAGTCATACTAGTATTTTCAAAAGAACATTGGTTAAATTTAATAATATACTAATTGCTTTAATAATTGATTACAAAATTGTACTAACTAGATGCAAGTTACAATGTCAGAAATGCTTGCCTTCCTCCATTTTATATCATAAAATGAATAAAAAATTTTTTGGTTGTTGGACAGGCTAAGTAAGCATTTTTAAAATATCATTTTTGGCTTTGATAATTGTGATAATTTTTGATCGGAATTTGTCATAATTTTCAACTTCAACATTTTGTAGACAAAATGAATAGTCAGTTAACTGAAAAAATAAGTGATAGATTTGTTGGCAGTGAAAATTTAGAAGCACAAAGTACGCTCTGTTGTATCATAGTGGTCTATAGTCTTTATCACAAACTAAAACTGTTAAGTTAAAAATATCACTGATGTAAATGGTTACAGCTTGAAGTGGCGGTGAGGTATTAAAAAATATTGAGAAGGTCTTGAAAAAGTCTTAAAAAGGTATTAAAATTAACTTCAAGATTCCTGCATATACCCTGGGTTAGGCCGTTAGTTTATCTTACCTACTCTCATACGTGTGGTGCAGAGGAATACTAGGCGTCATCGAAATTATAGAAAATAACCTGCAGTAATAAATGACCAGAACACGTTAATCCGTGAAACAGTGAAATAAACGATTGAGTAAAACATAGAACAATAGATGCACAATATATATTGTCATATTGTACAGGCCTAGTTCTCATCGTTTAGTGTAGGCTGTAATTTGAAATGAAATGTCAGTGCCATATGAACTACATTTTTTCAACACTAACGTTCAGGCAAATTGGCTCATACTTTTTGCAGTGTATGATCTTCCTTTCTCCTGATCAGGTAATAGAAACTTGATGATCTATGCAGAATGTTTATCATCAGTGGCATATGTAATGATCAGTGGCTGATCGATCAGTGCGCTGCTATGTGAAATATGCCAGACTATCATTGAAAGAACTAGGTGCTTTGTCTTTGGCCTATGAAAAAATGGACACTTACACTTCTTTTTGACCAAAAGGTCATTGTGACATTTTTGCAGGCAAATGCAAAAAAGGCAAAAGTCACCACAGTATTGCTAGGTTTTGACCTCATTATAATCATCCAGGCTCTGTATGCCTACTTTTGCTTACAACACAGATTGCTGCACTTGCCCTTTGGTAATTTGAGGTTTTACTTATGTTGAAATGTGACAACTGTGACATGGTAACATTCCTCAGACATTGCGAGGCTTGAAAATTCTTTGAAATCCTTTTGATACATTGTGCATTCAAAATGTCTGGGCTGGTAGAGGTCACTGTAGGAAGAGATGAAAAAATGCTGTTGTGTCTGTCTCTTTGCCTTCAACTGTGTCTCTCCTTCAAGACTGAAGCAGAATCAATAGGTGAAATCAATAAAGTATCACAGCTTTTACCTGAATTCACCTGGTCCATCTTTCTGATGGAAAGGGAAGGTTGTTCTAGTGTTTGATACCATTACCTTATATAGAATGTCTTATTAAACATAAATCATTTCTTCCAACGCCAGGCCAAATTTGAGTGTGCCCTCAAACATCCTGGCATCAAGATCGTCACCCCAGATTGGATCACTGACTCAGTCAAAGGTAATTTGAAGTGCTGTTTCATCAAATACAAAAACAAATATAATGCTTTTGTAATGCATAATCATATGGGGCTCAGTTCAGATTGAGTAATCATGTTTGTCTTCTGTGGATTTAGTTTCCATTCAGACTCGTCCACTTAAGATTTTTGCCGTTTGCGTTTGCATGCCTACAAGTTATTTCAAAGCCTTACGTCCTTGTCCTTATTGGTATTATGGAAAATCAGGGCATGCACTCGAAAATATAGCTCAGTTTTGTTGTTGTAGGACAGTCGGGCATAATTATTGAATATGGAGACTGAGCTTTGGACATTAGTTCAGTAAACACAAAAATTATACATTACAAAGGCTTGTCTGTTTTAAGTATTTGCTTTTAAGAAAAGTCTTTTTTACAACATGTCAACATTTTTAAAATCTTTTTGTAGAGCTGCTTTCTACTCAGTTCACCAACAAAACCGTGCAGTTGCACTGCTCAGTGCATTGCTATTTTGTGTGGTCCATATCTGATTATATAGCAACTGAACATTCATGGAAGGTTGTCTTAATATTTTACTGTCAGTTTTAGGGATCAACCAATTGGTTATCCAGGAGACTGATAACCAATACTGAGGGCTGATATTAATTTGCAGTAAATTGTGACAAATGTTAAATAAGCATTATTTGAAAAATAAAGTGCACTCACTTACTCCACTGTGTCTTTGAGACAGGGAAGTGGCTGCATCAAGGGACCATCTGCATGGTTTTCTCTGTAAGAGTTAAACAATAAACCGATAATGCTATATATTGCTGTGCTTCCTCTTGGGATTTATCAATATCAATACACTTGTGTCTGAAAAACATGCTTGATTCCTATTTATTCCCGACCGATATTTGACCAGTCCCTAATAATTTTGTTGTTGTATAGTTGATGGTATCAGTAGCAACTGTTTGATGGGTTTTGTTCATTGGCATTAAGAACTTCACCAAGCAGCAGAGCTCAAGTCAGAGTCTAGATTGGGCCTGTTGTTTTTCATGCCATGCTTTTCCCATTCCTTAAACATGTTTTTTCACTTGTCACCTTTTGAAGACAAGGTCAAGAAGGACGAGGCCCTCTATCACCCCCGTCTCACCTACATTGAGCCTGAGGAGGAGGAGGAGAGCGAAGAGGAGCTGTATGACCAGCGTTCCCATTCAGATGGAAGCTATAGCCCGCGGCGCTCCCGACCGTCCAGCGGCGCCTCCTCTGGTGACGACTCCAGTCCCCACAGACGCCCGGGCCCCAAAAGGCTCAACTCCGTCTCCCCAACCTCCTCGCGCAAATCCGAGCGGCGGGGCGAGCGCATGTTTGACGACTCTGACGACGACTCCTCTACTGAGAAAGAGGGGAGGAACCTCAACTGGACACCGGCTGAAGTTGTCACGCCGACTGCCACCGTGGCAACAGGCACAGGCAGACGGAGGGGCATACCACCTGGTAGCAAAGACCCAGTCCCGTCCTCTGGCAGTGGGTTAATTAACCTGTGTGCCACTGTGCCCCCGGTGCCTGGCAGTGGAGGTCCAGCGCCTGCAGATGGTCGTTCTGCAGCTGCTGCTTTGAGTCAAAGCACACAGCAAGGTCAGGTGTTGATTGAAGACTGCAGTGTATTTGCACTTTATTATGTGACCACAGGAGTTTCTGATCATTACTTAGACTGGTTTGGGGGTAGCCCATTTCCAGACCTGTGAATCACACGTTCACTTTAAAAATTTTCAAGCAATTCTTCAGGTCTGGTGTTTCTCAATTCAGCTGTTATGTCTTGGTTGAAAATCCCACCAAGTCAGTCGGCACTGTTGCAGGGCAGGACAAATGTTGATGCAGTCAAGTTGTGCCAGAGACTGAGAGCCATATAGCATATTAGCTAACACTGGCTAACAGGAGATAATGCATAATAAATCACCCCACTGATTAACAGTTTGTTTTTTTACATAGACATTGGAGTTTTTACTTTGCTCCACTCCACTTTAAAATCCTAACAAAACCAGTATGTTGGCGTCAGTGCCGACTTAAATCGACATGAGATGCAGGCAGATACTTTGGTGTCTAATCAAATCCCCCACCCCCACAGAAATCAGTTACAAAGGAGGAAATGTCAGACTGAAGGTGAAAACAGAGTGAAACCAGTTGACAGTTCAATCTGGGGGGATCACAGCTTCAGTGCACATTGGGTGCATTTACTCATTTTTATGTATGAATGCAGGTTGAATACTAAGAATTAAGGGGTTACAGTGTTTCCCATTAATAGCCAATGTAAGGGCAACATGCTACACCTGTTGGTGGCAGCCCCACCATGATTATAATGTCATTCCATGTCATGACACTTCATTCTGTGGGAAAGCCAGTGTTTCCCACTGGGAAAGTTTAAGGTCATTTTTAGGCTACATGAACCTAATCCTCCTGTTTCTCTTCATGCTGCGTCTCAGGAGGTGCACCAGGGCCAGAGGGCATGCCTGGGTGGAGCCCAGCTGCTAGAACCATCCGGAACATCACCAACAATTCTGACATGCAGCCAGCCAGTCGACCTGCAAATGTTGCACATGTAAGGAACACGAGCAGTAGGGCTCTACAGTTAATTAATTTACCTACGTAGACAAATACTGCTTTTTTGCATTTATTTTGATACATTTTCAGTTTTTTAGCTGCGGGCAGCAGCAGGTATAAATCACTTGGTTGGTCTGTCTGTCTGTCAGTACCAAAACTAAAAGGTGTAATACGACCCGCTGCTTAGTGTCAGGTGGTTCGTGTCTCTGTGTCATGCATTAAACCGTTAAATCAACATCTCTGAGTGGACTATCCCATATGTATTTGGCAAGTTAATGTGCCTTGTAAAATTTAAAGCGGGGTAGGTCAAATTAAACTATGGCTTACTTAGTTTCCTGCCCCCTTCCCCATCTCACAGATCATCCAGAATCTCACAGGCAATCAGACAAAGCCACTGGACCAGCAGACTAATCAGAGCCAAGCCCCGACAGCCAACAATAATAATCCTCTACTCTTCAACCAATCCAAGCTGCCCGGACAGTCCCTTACAGCCGAGCAGCAGCAACAGTTGTTACAACAGCAGCAGTCGCACCAGGCCAGTCAGCAGCAGCAGCAGCAGCAGCACCAACAGATGCCGCAGCAGCAGCAGCAGCAGCAGCAGCACACCATGATGCATCTTCAGCAACAGCATCAGATGATGCAGCTTCATCATCAACATCAGCAGCAGCAGCAGCAGCAGCCACAGGTTGCACAACAGGGGTTCCCACAGTTGCCCCAACAACAGCAACAGTTTCTACAACAGCAGCAGCAGATGCATCAGCAGCAGTTGTTAACACAGCAGCAGCAGCAGCAGCATGCGTTCTCCCAGCAGCAGCTGCGGCCCCAGCAGCTCTTACGACCCGGACTGCAGCAGCTGCAGCAGCAACAGGCTCTGCAGCAACAGCTTCAGCAGTTCCAGCAGCAGCAACGCCTGCAAATGCTCCAGCAGCAGCAGCAGCAGCAACAGCAGAACCAACAACAGCAACAACAGTTACACCAGCAACATCTGCAGCAACAACAGCAACATTTCCTCCAGCAGCAGCAGCAGCAAATGCAGCAGCAGCACATCCAGCAGATGCAGCAACAGCAGCATCTGCAGAATCAGCAGCAGCATGCTCTGCAGCATCAGAACCAGCAGGCCATGCAGCAGCAGCAGCAGCAACAACAGCAGCAGCAGCAGACGTCACTGCAGCCGCCGCTCCAACAGCCTCCTCAGATCTCTCAACTGTTTGGCCACGAGCCAGGCCAAGAAAGTGAGTAAAACTAAAGCTTGTTCCAATAGCTCAGTCAAGAGCACACACCACTTAAAAGATGCTGACCATTGGCTCAAAGTTTTGACTTCAAAATGCCGCATCAAAGGCAAGGCAGCACACTTCAGTCCATACAAATGATACTGTTTGTTCAGATGACCACCATCCTGTTTCAGCAGTTTGCCTTCAAGAGTTGCTAAGCTGAAAACAAAATTACCTGCTAAGAATAATTTTCGTCAACCAAATAATTCATTTTTGATAGAAATACTATGTACTGGAACAAGCACTGTGTGTGCATGTGTGTATGTGCAACAGATCTCCAATTTACTAGAGGAAATCCTCGCTAGTCATATTGCTTTCCTACTTTTATTGAGAACTGATCGTAATATGTAATATGTCCTTTTTATCCTTGTGTGTGTTTGTGTGTGTGTGTTTTTCCTCGTTCTGTCCATCTGTAATGTCAGAATGGACCAATATGACTTTTATTCATTTGACATTTCATTCTTTATTTGGTTGTTAAGTTAATTTTAAACTTTTCAGGAAGTATTGAAAAGTATCTTAAATGGCTTTCTGAAACCCGCAGATCCCTGTTGTAGCTTATCTCTGTGGTTCTTTTCAGTCCCACAGGACGGCTTCCTGCTGGGCTGTGTGTTCGCTATTGCTGATTACCCAGAGCAGATGGCTGACAAACCACTTCTTGCCACATGGAAAAGGGTAAGACAGTCACTCAGGGACGTGATCTAGAAAACAGGAAAGTCGGAATATGATGATTTCTTGTTGGAAATGACTACAGATGTATTCACACCATGTGTGTAGTTTCAGCATAAGAAATACAAGCAGGACAATTTTTTTTTTTTAAAACAGTGTGGCTCTACTAACCTCTCTCACATGGAGTCTGAATTCATGCACTGATTTTTGGAGCCTCATTGTCAAAGAAGTAGCCTAGTTACAAGAGAGGGAACAATTTCAGCGGGAACGCAATTCTCTACCCCTTGTTGGAGAATTGGTGTGATAGTGTTAGGAAGTGATACGAGATATTTTCATAAAAGGCCTGTTCTGCTCCTTTGGACCTGGTTGCTATGATACAAGAATTTTTTTTTCTTGAATGCTATTTGTAAAATTATAATTTAAATTTTAATTTAATGTTCTTACAAATATATCTGGGAAGTGCAGTGCAGTGGCTCCACAGCAATGGACATGTAGCAACAAAAATGGAGGCAATTCAATCAAACAAAGACCTCTTAGATGAAAACTCTGTTTTCTGATTATCCCCCCACCAGGTCATCCAGGCGTGTGGAGGCGCTGTGGACTCATCCCTGACCAGCCGCTGCACCCACTTGCTCTGTGAGAGTCAGGTCAGCAGCATGTATGTCCAGGTAAGGAGGTGTGTGTGTGTGTGTGTGTGTGTGTGTGTGTGTTTGCATGCACAGTTACAACATATGCAATCCTAACAGTAGGTACTGTTCATGTTAGGTGTGCTGTATACTATATTATATATTATTTATCTATCTCTCTCTTTATGTATGTAGATCTCTATCTGTATGTATAAAAGAAGGAAAAATCGATTGCAGTATGCTTCAGTGCTCAAATTACCATTGCTAGAACTCTTATGACTTCTTTAAGCCTTTGAAACCTGAGGAAATTCACTTAGTTTTCTTTCAACATCATTTGAAGAGAGGTGATTAGAAAATTTGCAAATAAATACTGGAAAGTCAGTAAAACTTAGCAATAACAAGTACTAGAAAATTAGCAAAAACTGTATTTATTATCAATTATTATTAATTAATAACATTTTCATGTGAGTTTTTAAACCCAAAACACAAATACTAATTTTCACACGTTTTAATAGGCACTACAGAAGTCTATTTAAAATTAAATGGCAAGAGAATTACCATAAAATTAGAAAATATGAAAAAAACAAAAACAAACAAAAAAATATTAAAAGCCCACTCACAGGCTCCAGGATGTCAAAGGTTTAAGATAAAATGAGATCAAGCTTTTAATGATCCCTTTCCCTGTTATCCCTATGGTACAGGATGTATATAGAATTCCATGTAACATGAACCAGGTGTTGAACTGTTGGCCTTGTGAAGCCTGCAGACACCATGTAGAAGTTGGTGTGTTCTGTGTGTCAGGGTTGTTCACTGTGCTGTGTTCCCTGCCAGGCACTCAGAGAGGGCAAGCGCTGTGTAACAGCCCACTGGCTCAACACCATACTGAAGAAGAAGAGGATGGTACCTCCTCAACGGACGTTGCACCTGCCATTTGCTTTCCCACCCGGAGCCAAACCCTGCTCTCAGCACGTAGGCCAAATGCCTCAAACACTCGGTTACACACTAATCTGCTATATTTAAAAAATTTTTTCCATGCTCAGATTTGGTTGACTTCTTGACAAAAGGACTGTCAGAAATGTTAGGGTTGGATTGGTGCAATTTAGGTATGTTTCAATGAACTATGTTGATAAGTGAATGAATAAACCAGCTGAAGTCAGTGTCTGGAGGTTGTTAAAATGTCTTGAACTTAATTCTACAAATATTAGGCCTTAAAAGTTATTAAATAGTCTTACATTTGAATTTATGAAGTATTAAATTCAACAATCATTATCTAATTGGATACTGGCTGGATGCTCCAAATGTTAACCATTAGCCTCCTAAAGTTGAGCTGGACCCCCCAAGAACATTCTTAAAAGTAACTGCCTGACTTTTTTCTTGAGGTCAAAGTCATAGGTGAATATGTCCAAAATTATTTCTACCATTAGAAAACGAGAAAAGTTCAAAGTCTATCCAGTCATCTGGATCAAGTCTAAGACTTGATCCAGATGACTGTGTCATGGTGAAATTCTTAAAAACATATATCTGTAATATATGTGCTTGTTACAGTAAATCTGGGCTACAGCCCACATGTAGCGGCACAGACAGCCTTCTTCAGTGTGTAGCCATCAGATAATTACAAGATAATTGCAAACCCCTGAACAAAAAACCAATGAACCCACAGGTTATTTCTACCATTGCATGCTTTTGGCATCTGCCTGTTTCACACTTGTCCTCTCCTCTCCATCTCTTCTCTCTCAGATTATATCAGTGACGGGCTTTGTGGATACTGACAGGGACGACCTGAAGCTGATGGCTTACCTGGCTGGTGCCAGATACACTGGATACCTCTGTCGCAGCAACACGGTCCTCATCTGCAAAGAGTAAGAGGCAGGGATGACTATCTAGATCAGGGGTGTCAAACTCGTGCCATGGAGGGCCAAGAGGCTGCAGGTTTTCATTCCAACCAAAAACTCCACCAGGTGATTTCACTGATCACCCTACCTCCAAACAGATCAATCACCTGGTGGAGTTGTTGGTTGGAATGAAAACCTGCAGCCTCATGGCCCTCCATGGCACCAGTTTGACACCTGTGATCTAGATGGATCCATGAGTAGTCGGGATGGATGGTAGTACGGGATGGATATCAGTTTTTGTCCTGATTTAAAGAGTCTTTGAAATTCCAGTCATGAAAAGTCTGGTATCACCTGGATGAGTTTCAGGATGTCAGCAAATTTGTCATATTAAGGGAAAGCTGAGACTGTTTAATACAAGTATATTTTGAAAGAGTATATACACACTAGGGATGCCACAAGAACCAATACTTCAGTATTAAGGAGATGCCAATAGTCCAAAAATACGACGATGCCTGTTTTTCTATGGCACCGTAGGTACTGGATGTATGATTTAGTGTTCAGCAGAACGTAAGTTATTCTCCAGAGCTGCCGGTGGCAGTATACATGTGATTTACACTTTCAAATGTGTTCAAATGTGCACCAAGAACAATGCCTGCCAGCTGGCAGACAGAACCCAGGTGAAAGATGGCAGCTCCACCTTGGACTGTCCAAAAGAAACAGTGGCTGGACGGATTGTGCGTTCAAGGCCAATGCTCAGGGGATAGTAATAAATTTGCAAAACCCAATATGCAAACGATGCTATCATAGTTTCCAGACGAAAAGAGGAGATATTTCAACTTAGTGAAGCACCTCAAAGACAGGCACATAATATTAAATAGTTGTATCTTTTTTAAATTATATATAAGCCTATTTATTATTTCCATATTTTTCTCATGTTTCTGCTGGATACTGCAGTTTAAATTCTGTGCAATCTATAAAGTTAAATTCACTGGTATTGACCACTGAATTTCTAGTATCATGACAACCCTAATACACATTAAATCACATTCAGCAAAAAAAGTCTGCTTCCAGACATGTTTCACCTGTGGCCACATCAGTGATGTCACTGGTAGGTGTTTTCCACACAAACACTTCTGCTTCTTGAACCCGTTCTATTCGGAGTTGTTTAAACCAGTTTGGAGTGGAACCATTTCATCAGCGTCTATGTGTGTGCCAGCCCCAGTCTGCTGGTTTGCTGCTCTGTGACCCAGCGTGCCATCAAGGAGTTCATAATACTCCATAATACCCGAGCCAGCTCCACTTTTCACTAGCTCTTTGTACTCCAGTTTTTTTTTTTCACTTGTTGATAATTTGGTCCCAGGTTCTAAGAAACCCAGCCTTGCAGACTATCTACTTTTTCTAGTAATAATAATAATAATACATTTTATGTGTTATGGTGCCTTTCATGGCACTCAAGGTCGCCTTACAGTAAAAATGAATACAGAATACAGCAATGACAGAAAAAACACAGCATAAAAACATCACAGAAAACACAGAATAAGAAAACATCATAGAAAATAGCATCAAAAGAAAACATCATAGAAAAATACTCAATTAGACATTGTGACACCCACCCCACAATATAAACTACAACAACTATTAATTCGCACTTGCAGACCCATGTTTGATCACTACCACTGATAATGAAGGATTCAGTAATGGAAGTCACCTGTTGGTCATATCTTTTACATTTTATAAAAAATCTTTTTTTGAAATTCAGAACATGTCCAAATTGAAAGTAATCACTGTTTATTTTGCAAACCACCGCACACTCTTCAATTTCTCTGTTCTCCATCCGTCTCTCTGTCCATCTTTTCCTGTAGAACAATACATGCCCACTCTTGTTGTCATCAAAGTTTTCACTTCAGGTCCTACTACCTTTTGGTTTCAGCTGGGAACCAACTTTTCAAGTTCCAGTGTAGAGCAGGCCATGACACACTGAGTGTATTTGATCTATCGCCCAGCCCTAGTTCAAAATGAGGTTCGGAAACTGGAATGGAACCAGTTCCTTGTTGGTTGAAAAGGCTGAAGTGAGCGCCTTGCTTTTGACGCCACATGAAATAATCTCACTAACATCACTGCTTTTGTGTGGCTGAGGGTGCAACATGCCTGAAGGTTTCTATGTATGGAGTGTTAAATTCCACTTAGAATGAAAAAGAACATCTTTGAAATGAATCTGAATTATAATGCTGCACTATCTTTCTCGTGAGAAATAGAGATTGATTGTTAGACTTGTCAAGCAACAAACCATCAGTTTTGTTGTTCCAAAGATGTTTTCATGTTTCAAACCTAACACACAGGGTCCAGTTCACCTAAAGTGAAACAGATTTTATATGGGATGTTGTTTTAGCACAAAGACCTTCACTGATTACCTCCTGACCAAACCCAGAGAAAGTCTGTGTAGGGAAAACATTGTTTCTAGTTATCCTGACTAACACAGGAGGTGTTTTTATGGACTGCTCACTCACTTGGCACATCCATGGAGAAAGTCTTTGCACTAAGCTCCAGCAGAGGATGTCTTTTCTAAGAAGACTGAGGCTGTATGGTGTCAGCGGCAGGCTCCTGTTTTTATTTTTTCAAATGATTTCAGAGAGTGTGATGCAGTTTGGCATGCAAACCTGGTAACAGCTCAGTTAAAGTCCAAGTTGGGGCGTCTGGTCAAAACCACACTGATGATTCTAGGTCACCCAGACCAGGGTTACATGCAGTCTCTGTAGGAAAAGTCAGTGCTCAGGGAGGCACTGAAGATCCTAGATGACCCCACTCACTTCCTGTATCAGGGATTTGCCCTGCTACCCTCGGGTAGACGTTTGAGGACACCAAACTGTAGATTAAATCAATATAAGAACTCTTGTATACCAGCTGCTATAAAGATGCTTAACAATAGACAGCAGGCTATCTTACCTACTCCAAAATGTTATGCAGTGCATAGTTCTGACTGAATGAGTTGTCTGTTGCTGTAGCTGTGGTGACATGGTGGTGTTGTATGTGCTACTGCTGGTTTTATTTATGGACAAGCTGTGTAAGTTTGTGATGCAGTGACTGTGAGGCTCAAGACGAATTTCCTCCTAGGGGACAATAAAGTATACTTTACTTTACTTTACTTTAGAGGAAAGACTCTTTTGATCTTGGCAAGAGAATGAGGGTTCACAGATTCAGTTGGGAGTGTATCTTTGACCCAGCTGTATGTAGGCCAGCGGGAGGCAGATTCTGTGGCACTGACCCCTTGTGTTGCTGATGTCCCCACAGGCCCAGCGGTCTGAAGTATGAGAAGGCTAAGGAGTGGAAGATCCCCTGTGTAAACGCCCAGTGGCTGTGTGACATTCTGCTGGGGAACTTTGAAGCTCTGAGGCAGATTCAGCACAGCCGATTCTCCAACTACAACCATCCTGAACCACTGGTGCCTAACCCAATGCTCGTACACAATCTGCTGGGTATGCTGCCTTAAGCATTTTTAGACATCAGTATATCACGATCAGAGAGTGTGCATTTGTGTGAGTATTACTGTCCTGACCATTCCGTTTTGTTCTCCTTTGTTTTTCAGCTGCTTGGAGAACGCCAGTCAAAGTGGCTCCAGAAGCTTTGGCGGTGAGTTGGCCAAGGCTCTGCCTCATGAGCTCAATGCTTTCCAGTACAGTAGACATTTTTTCACATGAGCTAGGTTGACATGAAAATCAGGGTAAACACATGTTACTCATAACGTTAAGGTTCTGTTCAGTTCAGGTGTAACAGAGCCAGCGTCCTGCTATTGTTCATCCCAGCTCATGGAAAGGCAGTGCTAACCCTGAATGGAACGTTTACACTGCTTTTTGTGTCTGAATGGCCGCTGTAGAAAAGGGCTATTAGCTCTCAGTGGGATGGGAAGCTTCTGAGACATCTGAAGCAGTACTAAGTGTGCAGCTTCAAGACATACTTGGCATGTTTAGACATATTTATATTTCAAAAATGACATTTCTAATGTCTTTGGCCTTGTTAGTCTGTTGAAGGCTAGCAAGAAGCTGCAGTGGCACGTCTCTCCTCACTCAAGCAGTCAGCACCATCTCTCAGCAGTGAGATGGTGCTGTGTATGATTATGCTAAATGACCCTTTGAAATCTGACAAATTCACTTGCTTTCATTCAAAACATGGGAATAAAGGGAATGGGCAAAGTAGCAAAAAAGTACTGGAACATCACAATTTTTTTTTAAATTACAAGAAAGTTATATGTAAAACTATTATAATTCTAAATTTAATGGTCAGAACAGGGATTGTGTGTCGACATCAGATTTCGATTGGGAAAAATACAGAATCTGTCCTTTTTAAAAATGGCACAAACTGATCAAATGTAGGTATGATATTAGGTTGAATATCTTTCAAATGCACATATTGGTGGAACACTACAAGAGACTATTTTGGTAAATCAGGTCACATAACCAGCAGTGTGGACAGTGAGAACACATGGAAACAAACATCAGTTAGAAACTGAGATTTATTTCCTCTCTCTCTCTCTCTCTCTCTCTCTCTCTCAGTCAGTTGTCAGTCTTCTTCTCTAAATACATTTTGGTGTTGGTCAAACCTTGTCTCTCTCTGTTTGCGGTTGTTAGAGCCTCCAGCTGCTCCAGAAGCAGAAGCTGACTGACTCCTCCAACCAGCCTCCTAACAAGAAGGCCAGGTCAGTGACTGACTTCTGAGTATGGATTTGGAAATAGCTCAAACAGAATACACCACAAATAGGTGAAAATGTTATGTTCCATGTAAACTCTGTGAAACAGTGTACATGTGCAGTTCAGTAGTAGGTTCCATAGTAGTCTGGATGGGCAGGTACAGAGCTGTTTTGATACAGTCACACAGAGCATAGCAGTGAAATAATATCACATTTTTCAAAATGGATGAACTATCCCTTTAAGTATTCTGTTGATGCAGGACAGTTTCATGGCAGTGGCATATTTGCAGATGTTTGATTCTGCAAATAAATGAATATTTATTCTGTATATGTGTGTGTGTGTGTGTGTGTGTGTGTGTGTGTGTGTGTGTGTGTGTGTGTGTGTGTGTGTGTGTGTGTGTGTGTGTGTGTGTGTGTGTGTGTGTGTGTGTGTGTGTGTGTGTGTGTGCGCGCGCCTGAGCAGGCTTGAGGAGATCCAGTCCCCGAACAAGAAGCTTCCTCCAGAGTCCACCCCCCACGTCGTCTTCACAGGCTTTGAGCCCACTCAGGTGCAGCAGTACACAAAGGTAAAGCTCACGACTGCTCACTCACTAAGGGCCCACTCACATTGGCAAGATTGAGCCCGTATCGTGCTAAAGCCAAAATCCCCCCCTCCCCAGTCCCCGGCTGGCCTGCACTCACATTACCTAAAGCCCAAACGCGCCCAAGCACGATTGTCCCCGCTGTGCTCGTCATCACATTGAAATACGACAACAGGCATGGCCCGACGTCATTATAAATCAGTGTAGTTCAAATATATTCATCATGTCTTCCTTTTAACTAAAAGACGTTTTTGGTCCCTTTAATCAGACATGGGATGTTTATTTACCTTGACAGTTTTGGAGGTAACTTCCTCCTTCAGAAAGGTCCAACTGACAGCCGGAGCGGCACCTGTCAGATCCGGCAGACCAGGCCTGACCGGGTGGCCGCACACCGCGCGGTGCCGCGGCCAGTGCCGGCCGGTGCTGACGCGGTGCCGGCCAGCACCAGGTCTGCCGGATCTCCGCACACAGACTGCTGTACTTTCATTATAAACCGACTTTTGTTTATACGCGGTTGCAGCAGCACAACGGACAGCGACACAGACAACATGGTTGATTATTGATTGCGCAACGCCGCCATTCGCCGGTAATCACACTGCACGCATCAAACAATTTTGCAGAGGCAGGAGGAAAGTTGTATGATTTACATCCGCGCACTGTGTGCGTGATCGTGCATGTGCTCATGTACGCGCGGGGGAAGTGTACTGTATTCAAGCACGATACGGAGCGATCACACTGGTCAAAGAATCCGGATTTTAGGGGCAATCGTGCTTGGGCACGGATCAAACTTGCCAGTGTGAGTGGCCTCTAAAACACCAGGCTCTAAGCTGCATCATTGTGTCTTGATGTGTGTGCATCACGGTGCAGGGTACTGTGGACATGCACTTCACATGCAGACACACAACTGTGTGCAGACCTCACAGTCACACTGCTTCCACAGGGTTCTCAAACTGCTGGAATTTCTTCACACTGCAACATATTGACTTAAGGAACACAGGATACTTCACCCATAATTCATGATGTTTGTATCAACTACTCAAGCCCTGACAAAGTTCTACAATGAATAAATTCTCTAATGTTCAATATTTTTGGAATATGAGTTTACCATGAAGGCTTGCAAGTAAGACCTATTTTGTTGGGGACTGAGGGCGGCACATGGTGAGTACTTGATACAAACATAATCCATTATAGGTGAAGTATCCCTTTAATATTAATAATACCATGCATGTGAAAACAGGTACACTGTCAAATATTTGCTAATTAATCCATTGTTAGCCTCATGATTATTATTATCAGTCTTGTTATGTTAAACACGAACGCTTAAACATCAGGCAGTGTCGTTTCTCTTTTCTTTCTTTCTTTATTTGGTGGTGTTTTGGCTCTTGTCCCTCCAGAGGTTACATGCTTTAGGTGGAGAGATCGCAGAGAACAGCCAGAAAATCACTCACCTTGTGGCCAGTAAGGTGACGCGCACAGTCAAGTTCCTGACGGCCATCTCTGTAGTCAAACACATCGTCACCCCGGAGTGGCTGGAGGAGAGCTGGAGGAGCCAGAAGTTTGTTGGTAAGGGTGTGTGTGTGTGTGTGTGTGTGTGTGTGTGTGTGTGTGTGTGTGTGTGTGTGTGTTTTAGTAGAGATTGGTCTTCACTTTATTTAAGGTACATAAATCAGGATATTCTCAGCTTTACATTTGACATTTTTTCATATGTATTTGACAGTACCTGTGTAATCTTTTAATTTTGCATTTGCAGTCTTCATCCAGTTTCATTCATGATTATTCTGACATCTCACAAGAGATTTATTCTAGTAATAGATTTCTTGTTTTTTTGTGTATAATAATTTTCCATTGTAAAGATTCTGAATATCAGCACAAAATATCAGTTGTAGGCAACTTCAGGTTAAAAAAATGTCTGTGAGCATCAGCTTCTCCAGAGGGGAAGTGTCATTGTTGTCAGTGGTAAAGACCCCAAGAAATGGACTTTTACTTTGTTGAGTTGATTTAGTTCCTGTTCAAACAGGAAGTTTGGGCGGTGCAAAGTGCAGGGAAGGCTGCTTCACAAGTGTAAACCAACAGGATATCAGTTTGGGAGAGAAACACACTTTTATTTTGAAGGGACAGGTGGATGAGAGGATGTTTAAAGACTTGTAAAGGTGTCATTTGTTGGAACTTTAATTTGTTAGAAGTAGACGTCATATGAGGTCATTTCATGAGCAGGACCAGAGATCCAAATACCGTATTTCACCAATTAATCGCCCGGGTGTTTAATACGCCAAATCAACTTGGACCCCAGGCGTTTAAAAGAACCAGGCGGCTATTCGCTGCAGGCCTTTATTTATTTTTGCACAGACCTGCACCAGGCCATTATTGTGATGACAGTTACTGTCCAACATATTTACAGTCGGTCGATTTAAGATTACGGTACACCCTTTTTTTCTAACGTTAGCTAGCTCTCTTATTTTGACAGAAAAAGGAAGTGCCACACAGTTATTGTGCGGCTAACTGTTTACTTCTGCAAAAATAAGGTGAATAGCCTTATTTTGGGTTTACCTCAATATAATGCAAATAATCTCCCCGGCGGTTATTCGGGTGGGCGTTTAATACGCAAAATGGGTGCAGACCCCAGGCGTTTATGAGAACCCGGCGGCTATTTGCGGTCGGGCGATTATTGGTGAAATACGGTAAGTTGTGCATGTCCGTGGCTGCTCTGTGGGCTTCTTGTTTTCACGAGGTTCCTTTAGCTTTAGTGTCAGTCTGAGAGCAATGGGACTGGTGGAACCCTACACTGAAGTGGGATTTGCACCCTCTGTCAGCACTTTGTAGCTTAGCTTTGTATTTTTGGTGATGTTTAAGCGTGTTGCAGACCTTTAACTTGCTCCACTCAGCAGGTTTCAGTTTTATCTTTGAGGTCTCACTGTTTGTCAGGCTTGTTTTCCGGTGCTGCAGCAGACAGAATGATTGTTAGGTGTTCAGTTTTTCAGCGACTTGGTAGCAGGATTTGTTTTGTCTGGCTGACTCTCAGACTGGAGATGCAGCCGTAGTCTTGAGGCCAACGTCTGTGTCTGTGTGTTCATCCCAGATGAGCAGAGCTACATGCTGAGGGACGCAGAGGCCGAGGTTTTGTTTGGCTTCAGCTTAGAGGAGTCGCTGAACAGAGCCCACAGCACACCGCTCTTCAAGGTAAGTGAGGGTTTTTGTTTGTTTTTGAAATGCAAAGCGCCTCTCTGAGCTGGAGGTGAAGCTCAGTGGCCCTCTCTCTCAGTCACAGGGTCAGAGTGAACTAAAGGTACTGCGTTTCCATCAGCTCAAGTCTCTAGACTGAATTTATTTTCAGTGCGGTTTTCCCAGCATGCACTTTATTCAAGACGTATTTCAGGGTCTTTCCAGTCATAGCCTTCTCCTTCTCTGTCTTATTCGCTTTCAATTCTCTGGTCTCATGTTTGTGTTCTGCCCTCTGCTCCTCCCTGCCGCTGTGCGCTGGGTGTTCAGGGGAAATATTTCTACCTGACCCCGGGCATCTGCCCCAGCCTCAGCACCATGAAGTCCATCCTGGAGAGCGCAGGAGGGAAGCTGCTGCCCAAACAGCCCTCCTACAGGAAGATCATGGAGCACAAACAGAACAAGGTCAGTGAGGAAGCTGAACAGAGCTGATTCTTATCTAAGACTAGAGCTCATATCATGGACTTTCCTGATATTGCCATATTCTCATGTACTGCATATATCTCACTATACAGTGTATGAACATATTTCATGCTTTACTTTGGTATGTTCTTAGATCTTACAGATTTGATTGTGTTCTTTTTTGTCTCAGTGTGTTGCAGTTACTTCCAGATCTGCATCATGCTGTAATTCATACTTTTCATTCATAAATTCCTGCTTAATAAGTAGTCGAAATGTTTGAAATATCAGTGACATGTTTTTTTTTTTGTTTTTTTTTTACTGCCCATTTGCTTTGGTAGACTGTCGGCTTGTACAGCTCCACATGCTGGTGAAATCTCCTCCTCTGGCTCTTTGCCAGGAGTCCTGTGGCTTTCAGCACAAACTGCACCTCAGAAAGAGCACGAGAGTAAAATGGAAAAATTCAGAATTGTTAGTAACAGTCTCTCTCATGTGAAGCATCAGGTGATGTAACCCATTTTAACCCAAATCTGACACTTTTTCCACTGTTTTTTTTCCCAGTGTGTCTGCTCTGTGTTCTGTTGAGGTTTTTGTCAGCAGTGTGTAAAAAAAAAAAAAAAAAAAAAAAAGCAACACACCATCAGAACTAACATGGCAACAGGAGGATAAAAAATGAGGGAGCTACCCAGTGAGTGATATGATGGAGCTGCTGTCTGAGGCTCCTCTGCCAGCCCAAACACATGATCATCATCCTAACACTTTAACACACAAACCAACACAGGGGGGGGTCACAGCAGGAGAAAACACAACAGGTCCAGTTTTGGAGGAAATGAAGCTGTTGTCTTGTTGCTTTTCTTATTTAGATTGGAAAGTAGATCTGGCCGGCAGTGTCTGCTGGAGAGCTCTGCTTAGTGACCTTGTGCCAGGGAGAATCAATGGGCACGTTTACATGCAGACCTTATTCCTGTATTAACCGGAATATTCGCAATATTCCGGTTGCGCGCGTGTCATGTAAACACGCACCGAACCCGATTAAGGCCATATTCCGGTTGGAGAGAATTCCGAATAAGACCACTGGCATATGCCTGTTCCAACCGGAATATTGGGGCATGTAAACACCTTAGTCGGAAAACTCCCCGAACCGGAATATTCAGTCACGACTGCGCATGCTCGACCTGCAAGGAATTCTGTGGCGTCTTTGTTGCTATGGTTACCTGCAAGCGGGGAAAACGGCATGGCGAACAGCAGCAAGAGCCAGGAGACTGCAGTCTGCCTTCAGCTAATGAAAGACTTAAATATCATGGAGTATATCGACGGGAGAAAACTTACTAGCAACAGAAGAAAAAGAAGAAGACTTCTTCTTCTGTATTTCCGGCAGACCAGACGCCTATACGCGTGCTGCTGCCCCCCGCAGGCTGAGTGTCGCATTACGTCAGAGAGTGGAATACACCGAAACACGGGGGCATGCCAACTAACATGTAAACGGAATATTCCAGTTGCCGCGGCGCAGTTACCTTAGCTGGAATATTGACCTGAACCGGAATATGGTGTGCATGTAAACGGAGTCAATCATACAACTTTCACAAAGAATTGTGATTAAAAAGGATTCTGGGTCTGTGCTGTATTTGTGCTAGTTTGTGTGCTGAACGTGCTGCTTTGGGAGTTGTTTGCTATGGAAGTGAGTGCAGAGACACAAATGTGGTGTCGTGGATTAGCAGCCCAGAGGAGCTCAGAGCAGCTAGTAAGGAGATTTCACCAGCGTGTGGGCTCAGATCACAGCCAGGGAGCTCGACAAGCCAACTGTGCAGCACAGGTGCTCTGAGCTCTCACCTGAGCTTCTGGACAGGCCACCCTGCAGCTGTGTGCACAGCTGCATGCGTGATGGCCCACTGAATTCTCCAAGTGCCTCTATTAACCGAACATGTGTTGGGCTTGTGTCGCAGAACCTTCCAGAGATCATCCTCATTTCCTGTGACAACGACCTGCACCTCTGCAGAGAATACTTCCTCAAGAACATTGGTAAGAGCCAGCAGCAGCCAGCACAGTACAGCAGCTGTCAGCGCTCAGAGCACACTGACCTCAGCTCAGTGAGACGCCCGCTCAGCACACTGTGACGCTCTGACCAGCAGCTACACAAAGCCAGACTGAACATGTGAACATCTTAAAAAAATCAGCTTTCTAATGAGGTCATCTGTCTAAAATAGATCCAGTGGGCAACCAGTGGCTAAATGTGTGTAAAACAGTGATTGGACATCCAGGCTTGTGTTTCTCTTTGCAGATGTGCACAACGCTGAGTTCATCCTAACAGGAGTTCTGACCCAGAAGCTCGACTACGACTCATATCCTTTCCAAACAAATCAGCAAAGTATTTTTCCCCTGAGGAATGTGGGTGCAGACCAGAACTCCAGGGGGGCTGCAGGTCCTTAACAAGGCTTAGATTGAATTGTTCAAATAAAAGGCCTAAAAAATAATTAAAAAGTCTTACATTTGAATTCATGAGGTTTTAATTTCAATATTAACATTTTCTCTAATTTCATTTATCCAACATTTTCTTGTTGTTATAATGATCCAGGTGCTCGAGCATCAGCTGACATCTGTGTCCAGCTGCAGAAGCTAAGGCTGCAACAAAAAGACTCACTTAAAAAAAAAAAAATTAAAAAAAAATCTTAATACATTTTTGTGCTAATGTTATGTCAATATTCTAGTAATTAATGTAAATATACATTTAGAATATTTTCTAAGCTATTTTTTGCTATTATACTTTTTTGCAGTTTTTCTGGTAAATATTTCTCATTTCAGTTTTTTCATAGTTTTTTTTTTTTTTGTTTGTTTTTCCTAGCACTTTTTACAAATTTCTTGCTTGTTTTCAGGTCAATTCTTGCTTATTTGCTCATCAACTTTTCCCATTGTGAATTTAGTCATGTTTCAAAGAGTTAAGGTCACCTCAGACACATGGAATACAGTTGCCAGAGCTGATATGAAGAAAATCCCAGCTTGTCATGCGAGTCGTGCACCTTCAGCCAGACAAGCTGCTCTTATTGTGCACAGTGTTTGCCTTGCATCTCTCCCACTGTGTTCTTACATTAGTGCACTTTAGGGGGCTGGCAGTCACATGACCTTCAGGAGAACCACTTACCCTTAAAACTGTCATGTTCAGTTGGTAGCACGTTCCAAATGTGCTGCACACACCTGAGCTTTTTTCAAGTTAGAATCTGCCTTTCCTGTCTATCTCCACTGTGACTGTCAAATAAAGCAGGAAGTGCTGAAAAAATAATCTTTAAAAAAAAAAAAAAAAATCAAGTGGCTGTGCAGAGCGGGCTGCTGAGATCTGTTCATCAGGTCTGAGATTTGGAAAAGTCTCGAGGCCCAAAGAAAAACAGCACTGATTTAAAAGTCCTTTAAGCTCAGCCATATCTCCATTAACATGATAGCCCTTTATTATTCAAGCTGTTACATCACACTGTTTATCAAGCTTTATTTAATTAAGTACAATTATTACTTCTCAAAAATGTCAGACAAGAAGGCTACATTTCCTTTATGTCCCCCCTGCCAGTGCTTTTTTGAGTTTCTCATTACAAATGCATACAGCCTTGTTCATAGCCACGGAACTTTATTTTAAATTCTAGTGGAGTTCTCACGTTTTCCAAAGATCCCAAACGTGCTGCAGGATTCCAGGGAAATGTGTCTAAAATGAGGCACAGGACATGCAGACATTGTCTTTCTGATGCGCCGCTGCAGCCATAAGACGACGACACGGTGTGTGATGGAGCTTGAGTGAAGCTGCAGCCAGCAGACACACAGCTTGGTTCACAGGCGTGTGCACAGCCACAGGTATTAGCTTTCCACCGTCAGCCTAACGTGGACTTACTCAGCTCACGTTCCACATGAAGACGTTAACGTTTGACACTTTTTTTCACTTCCACTTTAGTTTTGGTCGACGCACAATGACACACTTTTCCTAGATCCTATGAGCCCTGAAGCCCAGTCAGTCAGTAACACAGGATCAGTCCCTGCTGCCTGCACTCACCTCGGCTGTCCAACACTTTCAACCCTCAGAAAGCCTTAGTTCCAGGTGGATTTGTGCCTTTGTTGCTTTAAGTCCATTTCCTTGACAGTGTCACGTATAAATTTACCTGATGGCGACGGGCCAGAGACCTGCTGAGGCCCCGACCTGGACGAAGCTCCCAACACATCAGAAGATTCACTTTGAAACATACAGTGCACCCAGTTTTTTCTTTCTTTCTTTCTTTCTTTTTTTTTTTTTGGTACCCTGTGTATAGATATCCAGTCATTTTTGTAGCTTTTTGTTACACATTTGAGAATAAATAAATGGATGTTATTTTTGTGAAATGAATGTTTAAATTATGGAATGATTTTAACCTTTTTCCTGTTGTTTCACTCTAAAATAGAATGTGTAAAGGCTCTAGTACATTACAGGCTGCTTTTGGAATAAAAATTTGAGATTTGTGAAAAAAGTCCTTGTGCCAGATGCATTTTTTTAAAAAACATTTTTCCATTATTATGCGGTAGTGTGAAAACTCCTCGGTGCATTATTGTTTTTTCCAGTCGGGTCAGCTGGCAGCACCATCATCAAAGAAGAATTAATTAGCATCCTCAGCCTTTCACAAAGCCTGAAGTAAGAACCTTGCATGCCTGTCTAAAAAAAAACCTTAAAAATTGAGCAAGTATGGAATAAAATAGTGGGAATCAATGATTCAGATGTGTGATGTTCAGAGGTCAAACACAAAGAAAATGTCCAGAATAAACAATTAGGCAAAAGCAGCGGCTTGTTAGAACAAAAGAACACGGTTCTCCCCTTCTCTCTTCTGAGATGCTTTAAGCTTTCTTTTAGGTATTCCTCTAAGGTGTAAGATGATAATTCCTGATAGATTTGATTTAATTACTTGTTAATGAGGGTCTGGGGTAGTTACTGGTGAAGTTCTAATTGCTAGCTGTCAGACAGATTGCCTGGGGTCATCTCTTGGTAGCGGCGGTGGGTGGTTGCGGGGTGCACAGCGTAGCCTGCGGTGCTGCCCTCAAAACTGCGAGACTGAATTAGACACTGCCTGAGCCAAGGTCGTGTGCCAGATATGATATGTGTGTCTGCCGCAGTATCCAACATATCCAACATGTATTTACACGAACATGGAGATGTGATGTTGAGACCGTGGAAGCACGCATCTGCTGCTTTCACGGCTGTCAGGGCAGACAGGGAGCAGAGACTCAGACTCCACGTGGTTTTCTCAGCCACGGAGAGATCAAGTTCCTTTTTTTTTTTTTTTTTTTTTCTTGTCATTCCTGTTTATAAGTGAGTTTCCAAAGTGTAGTGGTGGAAAGAATACTAGATATTACCATTTAAGTTGAAGCGAGGATGAAGATACTAGACTACATTTACTCATGTTACTGTAACACTGATACTGAGTAGCTTTTTTCTGTAATTTATCAAATATTTAGCAAATTGACTTGATCGCATATTTGCTGAGGCGCTGAGCTTTTAACTAGATTTGGACTCATCCTACATAGTAGAAGTTCTCTAGGTTCTCTGTAAGCATCACAGTCTGGACCAACATAAACTGTGGAGACTTTAGAGTTGAGACTCTGCTCTGCTTTTGTAATTGCAAGTAAAATATCAGCACAGCAATAATGCTTTTACTTGAGTAGTAATTTCTCAACCTCTTTCCACCACTGAGTAGAGGTATTACTACTGGGCTGAAATGTTACTTTGAGGTAAAAGTACTACAGTAAATGAAATGAAATGTACTTCAGGATGAAAGTTATTGTCTATTTAGAAACAATAACTTGGTTAGATGCAGTGTTTTCTATGCAGTTCAAAAAAAAAAAAAAAAAAAAAAAAAACATTTCAAATTACGTTATTTTAACTGGAAAAAAATTAGAAATTACACAAAAAAGGACACCAACAAAATAAAGTCACATTACTCTTAAATCTTCTGATTGACCGATCACTGGGAAAAGCTCCACAATTTGTCATTTTATGATGGTTCAGTTTATTATCTGTCTACTCTGTAGTGGATGTGATTGAAAATGTAGCAAAGTTCAAGTTATCTGACTTAGTTTAAAAACACTCAAAAAAGTTCAAGTGCACAAAAAGCTACTCGTTACAGTAACGAGTTTATGTAATTAGCTGCTTTCACACTTAAGGTTTCATCAGTTACTTCAAAGATGGTCCTACTGTTTACCTGTTTATCCACGGGCACTCCCAAGGTCTCAAACAGTGAACCAAAATGACCCCAAAGTACCTGAACCCTTTGGGGTAGTTTTTAGGTCACAAAGCACTTTGGAACACATTGGGGTACACTGGATCACAAAACACTTTGGGGTACTTTTGGGTATCAAAACACTTTGGGGTACCTTCGGGTGATGAAACATTTTGGGGTACTTTGCGTCATGGAGCACTTCTGTGTACTTTTGGGTAACAAAACACTTGGGTAATTATCAATTTAGGGTACTTTCGAATGATTTGGGGGCACTTGGCGTCTCGGAGCATGTAGGGTTACTTCTGGGTGACAGAACAGTTTGGGGTACTTTGAGTAATGTAACACTTTGGGGTACTGTTGGGTACAGACCACTTAAGGCATTCTGGGTAATGGAGCACTTTGCAGAGCTTTTGGATAGCAAAGCACTTTTGGTAAACTTTAGGTCCTTTGGGCTGACTGAGGCCCCTGGGGCTCTTTTGGGTGATTAGTAGGACCCAGTGAAAAGGTTTTCTGGAGATGTACATTGGATCTTGTAGAGCACCGGGACGTTTGTCGGAGTTGCTGCTCTTTGAGGACTGTTGTTAAAGCAGTCAGTCGATCATTCTGCCTCCAGCCTCTTTCTCTACCCAGCACACTCGCACAGTAAAGGCACCTGCAGCATTCAGGCACACTGACTCTTGATATTCACAGTGTGCAGATCCAAATAATGTGTGAAATACCCTGTTTATTCATGTCTACAGTAATACACAGTCAGGATGTGATGATGCATCATTAGTAGCCCGTCCCACATGTGTACCCACGAGGCAGAGAGTGAGTGTGTGTGAAGGGTCAGTGGGCGCCGTGTGCCTCCCGTCAGCTGGTTGCCCCATTGGGTCGTCCATTGATGACTTCCTCTTGGCCACATGACTGTTGATAAGGACTTCATCAGTTGAAATGATGTGAATAAGAAATCCACATAAGCAAGAACATCTATGAGCTCAGTTCGCACACACCCACCCACCCACACACACACACACACACACATACACACACACACACTATTTTGACAATCCTAATTAATTCCAATTAGAAATGCAAATTAGGAGCCACATCTTTGATTAACAAGCACTCAAGTTCCTTGTTGGTTTGTGGATGTCCTCTGCTGACGCAGCTCAGTTGTGGGAAGAAGGGGAAAAAAGTATTGGGACATTGAAAATGTTGTAATTAATCTTTAAATGCTTCAAGTGAGATATTTCTAATTACTCCGCAGTCCCCTCCCTCTGTGTTGCATCTCCCACACTTTTAGACCGCTAACTTTCCCTTGTTAGATGAGATGCAGAGGAATTACAGACTAATTACACAGAGATGGGCGCTGGGATTCATCTGGCCCTGCAATTTACATATGAACTAATTAGCATATGATGGAACTAATTACTAATAATTTAGCCAATTACAGTGCCGGGGTATCTCATTAAGGTTTTGGAAAGGGGAAGCTTGGAGGAAGAGTTGCCAGAAAATGGAGGAATCTTGTTTGAGTCACTGAAGACGATGAGAGCAGCAGCAGCAGCAGCGGTGGTGGTGGTGGTGGTGGTGTGGCATTCTGATGGAACCTTCATGTAGACGTTTATTGCTGGCATTTAAAAAAAAAATAAATAAAAAAAAAATAATAATAATAATAATAATACATTTTAAGTTGACACCAGGAGCCGACCAGCACAGTCTGCTAGTCTGTATGAACTACATCATACAGACATTTTTTTTTTAAATATTCCATGCCATTATAATTATATATATGATCAAATTTGGAGTAAAACAAACTGGCGAATAATATTGCAGGAAAGTGTATGCAAAGGTGGTATGTTAACGCTTAAATGAAATGAGCAACAAATAAAAAGCAACCAAACAAAATTATTTTTGTACTTTTTACTTTTTTTTTTTTTTTTTTTTAAATATCTGGTTATTGGTGATAACACACAATGCTTGTTTTTTTGAGTCAGTATACAGTTTTTAAACTACCAACCATGGCAGTTTTTATCACAACTTTTTTCTGCTAATTTTATTTGAATATTTTATTGTATTTTTTATGATCATTTTCTAATATATTTCCTGCACTTTTCCCCCCTTTTGCTATTCTTCTGAAACTTGTACATTTTTAAGCAGATTTTCATTATTTTCCTGGTTGTTGTGATTTGGGATATCGTTGGATATCTTTGCACATCAGGGCCTGGAGGACGACACAGCAGCGGTCCCGGGATAATAAAGAAAGTCCTGCATGGACACTGTCACTGTGGACAGGTGCATCCGGCTCCGTCCCAGCCAGAAGCCCTGGAAGACAAGAGGTCAAGATCCTGCCGGGCAGCGTACAGGTTACTGTCCCTGCACCACCCGAGGTCGAGGTCGGGCAGCGTACAGGAGGAAACAGACGACCGCCTCAGCAGCAACAACACAAGGCAGCTGTGGCAGGACGTCCAGCGCATCACCAGCTACAGGTCCAGCAGCCTCTCAGCTGCTGAGGGTGACGCCTCGCTGGAGGAGGAGCTGAACCTCTTCTTTGTTGACATGGAGTCACCAGAGGCGCCCACATGACACCCATCAGCCCCCAGCAGCCACGTCCTCACCGTGGAGGAGCGTGAGGTGAGGCGCACTTTGAGAGCAGAGAATTTGAGGAAAGCCGTGGGACCGGAGGGCGTTGCTGGTCGGGTGCTGAAGGACTGCACGGACCAGCTGGCTTGAGTCTTCACTAGGATCTTCAACCAGTCCCTAATCCAGCCCACTGTCCCACCCTGCCTCAAGTCCTCTATTATAGTCCCACTGCCAAAAATCCACCATCCTCCCCCACAGATTGGTGTCTGACCTGGGACTCTCTCCTCATCTATCTGCTGCTCTACACCCTCTACACCCACGACTGCGCCTGCGCCCACTGCAGCAACCCCATCAGAAAGTTTGCCGACAACACAACAGAAGTGGGATTCATCTCTGGGGGGGATGAGTCAGCATAAAGGGTTAAGGTGGAGCAGCTGACCGGGTGCTGCAGGGACAATAACCTGGTCTTCAACACCGCCAAGACCAAGGAGCTGATCGTCGACCACAGGAGGAATAAAAGGGACATTCCGCCTCTTATCAGCAGCGGGGCCCGTGTGGAGAGGGTCTGATTTGTGGTCCCTGGGCGTCTGTTGAGGAGGTTCTGACCTGGAGCGCCAACACCACAGAGTTAATTAAGAAGGCACAGCGCAGCTCACCCAGAAACTGCCTGTGTCCCTCTCCCACTGCTCCATACAGCACGTCAGTACACTGGAGACGTACTGTACATGTGTGAGGTACGCCAGCTGCACAGCAGCAGACAGAACAGCAAGGTAAGGGGACGTCTGCACCGCCCAGCAAACTATCAGCTGCCCTCTGCCCTCCTTGGAAAAGCTATACATTTCCCGCTGCTTCAAAAAGCCCCCAACATTCTCGAACTGCTGCCCTCAGACAGGACGTCCAGGACAATCAAAGCACGACAAATAGATTTAGAAACAGCTTTTATCCAAAAGCAATAACCACTCTACACTAAACCAGGCACTTTAGCCACACCTTTGCACGTGTTTGAAATGCAATAGAAGAGACCTGTGAGACAGCTGGAATGAGCTGCATCTGGGTTTTTTCAGTGTTTGCTCTGTCCTTTTTATTTTTATTTATTTTTTTTTTTTTTATTTTACTATTTATTTATTTATTTATTCATTCATTTATTTATTTATTTTATTTTTTTTTTTTACTGATTTTTATAAGCTTGAACTTTGCACTGAGATGGTTGCATTCAGTTTTCATTGTACATGCACAGTGACAATAAAGATATTCTATGCTATTCTATCTGGACTAATTTCTTTTGCTAATATTTAAATCAATTTTTGTGTTATAAAATTCAGAATACAGCTGAGCAGCGTATTTGAATGCACCATAAAGGTTTTGGGGTCCACCTGCTGGCTCCAGCACACATATAGAAAGTGAACAGAACAAGAGTGTCTGATATTCAAGGTTAGATGTAGCTTTAGCAATTATCACTTTCTTTCATATGAGATCAAAAATAACACAAATGATGACTATCAGTGAATAATAATGACATAAATTACAGATGTGTGGAGTCTGAATGGCTGAGCTGTCTCAGCTTCACTTAGCCTGCATGCATTTTTCAAGAAGTCACTGAAAGTTACAGTGTGACCTGCTGACTGGCTGGAAAGGCACTTGAAGGGTTAGCTCATCAGGAAGTGCAGGGTGGGGTGGGGGGTGGGGGTGGAGTGTCTAAAACACTTTTCTAGGCCACTTCACTGCTCCAGTATGACTACACTGCCCTCTACTGGTGAAGTGAGGAACATCACAGAGGAGGCTGAGGGGATAGTTTAACACTCTGGAAGCCCTTTATTAGTTCTCCAACCTCACAAGCGTTTGAATTCTGCAAGACCCTATGTGCAACGTGGCAGACAGCTTTACAAAAATCAGAAAACACAATTATTTACAGCACTGTAAACACAAGAGCTTCTCTCACAGACACGTAGCATGCAGAGGTTCAAACATTGGCAGGGTAACAAAAACTAGCTGTGTACAGTTAAAGGCTTTTCCCCCTCAAACACATGTCTGTAAAACGTATCACTAGGTTATGATATGAAACATTCAGAAGGTAATTTTTTACACAGTACACAGTAAAAGGTCCACACAGTGCATGTCTGAAATCCCGTGGAAAACCCAAACACTTTGGTGCTCCAGCTCGAACGGTCAGCTCCTACCTCAGAGAGAGGTGTGCCCCCGCTGGACCCGCAGCACCTTCACTTCATCTCTTTCACAAACATGGAGGGAAAGTGACTGGCAAAAAGTGACTGTAAAAAATTATTTTAAAAAATACAACATAAATTTGCAATAAAATTGCTGCAAAATATATTTTGAACAATTAAAAGAATACATTTCTAATTATTAAAATGTTATATAAATGCTTGTGTTCAGATGTATTTCACAGGCATTTTAACACAGTCCAGCATCACTAGTGTGATGTTTAAATATATTATTTAAATCATTTTTGTTTTGTCTTTTTTCAATTTTTCAGGTCATGTTTTGATAACTGTCTGTTTGTCTTCCCCCCTCATTTTCTTGTTATTTATTTATAAATTATTTTAAATATAATTTTCTTGCATTTTTTTTCTTTTTCTTTTTCCTTCTTTCAAATTTTCAGGTAGTATTGTGCTTTCTTGTTATTTTTTATTCATTTATGTATTGCTATTTCTTTTTTGACAAAGGTTCTGATCATTTTTTTCTTTTCTTTTTTTCTTTTTTGCTAACTTGCTAGTCACATTGTGCCCCATGTTTTTTTTGAAAGAAATCCAGTGAATCTGCTCGGTTTCAGAGGTTGAAGCTCACACACCATCCGAGCTGTGATATAGTGGCTGACTTGGCAGTGTAAAGGAACTTGACAAAACCACCAAGTTCTTAGTTTTGGCAAAAGTCTCTTCAAACAATTCACTACAAGTAAGTCTACATCTAAATGGTTTGGTATCAGCACAATAACCAAAGTTATGTTCAAATAAACTAGATCTGTCTAAAATGTCTATGATTGTATATAGTGTTCATATATTATACTGTAACATATGTTGTATACGTTACCTTTGCCTTCATCTGACATACAAAATCTACACTGAGATTTTATACATTTACATAATATATGAAACAATAGATCTTGTCCTAGTTAAGATTTTCTTTGGATAAACTTTGCATACTGATAATCACTCAGCTTCTTAAGGGCTGATGTTTCTCTTACAAATATATTCAACAAGTGAAACAGCACTTCGCTCACACGTCAATGGTCCAGAAAAAAAAAAAAAAAAACTAACTTGTCAAAAACGCTCAGCACCAACTGGTGACAAGAGCAAAGAAGCTGGTATATTTGCATATTACTGATGCATAGAGCTGATAGATTGTATGTTGTGATTGTGGAAGTCCAAACTGAAAGCATGTCAGTCAGAGGAAAACTCAAGGCTCTATTCACAAAGCAGAACAATAATGTATCAGGATACTGAACTTTATGCTGAGGCAGCAGGAGAGGAGTCCATCAGCCACACTGCCTGATTGTCTGCAAAGTCCAGTTCAGCTCTGAAGGAAAAATCCACCCTAAAACACTTCAACACCATTAAGAACAGACAGTGGTGATGTACACGGCATGTGTGGGTCCATTTCATGATATCATGGTGTGTTTCTCCAGCCTGTTGGCATCCCCTGCCTGTCAAACACCGACACTTTGTCACAGCCCTTTGCGTCTAATGGGTGCCATTAGAAGCCAAGGGCACCCTTTGGCATCAGTATGAGACGCGGGGGGGTCGTGGGGTGGTGATGTCGTGTAAAGAGTGAGAAGGTCGGCGTGGACGGCAGGACCAAGGGACCTTCAAGCACGAGACAAGTTTGATCCTCGTTTGCAGCAAAACGGAGGGAGCAGACTGTTGGTGTGTGAGTGACTTTGGTGCCTAAACCTGACAGCCTGATGCGTCTCTCTGGACGTGAAAGAGCCATGACAAATTGTCAGTATTTGACGACCTGGGAATGAGGAGAAAAGTGGGTGACACTGTTTACAGTAGTAGAATTCCTGGGCTGCCTATTTCACCTCCTGGAATTTGACCCCGATGACCTTAATCCACTCAGAGGTTTAACATCACTTCACAAGTAGCCGGTAACTTCTGCACCTCCTGTATCACTGTATCACTTGAGTTTGCTATTGTTTGTTTTCTTCACTGAACACATGTACACATTTTGGAGGACAAAAATAACAACTGTCTCTAGAGTATCAAAAAACAGCTGGAAAGCTTGTTTCCTCTTTTCCTCCGCTGACCTTTATCATCGTTGCGTGTACCTTTCACACGCCTGCCAGCCACTGTTGTAACTGAGGACCAGCACTGAGAGCTGAGACCACACAAGGAAACAGTTCCACAATACAAATATCCACTCAGTGGCCACTTCAGTAGGTCCGCCTACACAATCCATACAATCCAATCCAGCTGTTGTACCATGAAGTTTCCTCTCCTGCTGCCTATAATGCTCAGCTTGTCTTGTTGTCACGGTAACAGAGGTGTTCATTCACTTCTATGTTTGGCATTGAGCTCATAGTTAGTGCTGCTGTTGGACTGGACTGTGTTTTACTGACAGCTGTTTCCACTATTCTGTCCCCCCTCATGTATATAAATAGGGAGGACAAAAAATTAGTAACATCTTTACATATTCTCCACAATGTGAACACAAACTGAACATGATAAACTTTGTTAAAAGGTATTATTAAACACTTTGAGTGGATGAAGGCAGTTCTTTTTCAGAATGTTAGCTAGGGACAAGTCTGAAGGTGGTACTTTTTTTTTTTTTTTTTTACATGAGGGGTGAACTGGCATAAATGAAGCAGAAGCAGATGAGGCAGCTTGAGGGAAAGCGAGTGCACCAACAGAAAACAAAAAACTGCCAACATGTCATCACAAAATGACTCCTACAATGCCTTGAACATCACATGTGAGTATCTCAAGGTGGATTTTTTAAAAACTCTTTGAATGAAACCTGTTCTGCACAGTGCCATGTCCACATCAAATGGATGAGGAAATCAACCTTTCAAACAACTGGAGTGCATAGAGGCTCTGCAATTACAGATCATACTTTTCATATTCACAACATCACACGGTATTACTGTAGGAACATGATGCAGTGCCACTTAATTCTCACCAACAAATTGATTAACACCGCCCCCCCGATCTCATCTGTAGGTCCTTGATATTGTTTACCTCCCCTTTAAAAAAGTGCATTTTTGCTCCAGAAACATCAAATCCATCACACCGTGTCCTTTGAGGCTGCTGCCACTGTGTGTTGGCTTCCGCCGTGTTTCTTGCCGCGGCCCGGAGATGCGGGGCTGGATGTTCGGACGCTCCTCGCCCCGTGGCTCACCATGGTGGGGAGGAGGGAGGAGGACGGGGAGGGAGGGGAGGAGGAGGAAGAGGGGGACAGGGAGGAGGAGGTGCAGGAGGAGGACGAGGACGAGGATGGGGAGGACGAAGAGCAGGAGGAGGAGGAGTAGTAGTTGTACTGGGAGGTGACGGCGGAGCTGGACGAGGAGGAAAGGGCGAGGCGGTGCTGACGTTTGCTGGCGCTGCGAGCCCCTTGGTGGGGGGCGGGGCTCAGGGTGGTGGGATTGGCGCTAGCGTGGGATGGCGACGAGACGTGGCTAGATGAGGGGAGGAGACGACTCAGATTCAGAGATGGGATCAAAGACTTGTGAGGAGGAGGAGGAGGGGAGGAGGGAGAGGGGGAGCAAGGTGGGAAGCCAGCAGGAGGGAGCGAAGAGGAGGAGGAGGAGGAGGAGGAGTTTGTTACTGGGGACAGCGGAGACGGAAGAGCCTGTTTGGAGCACTGGGCTGAAGAAGGAGAAGGCGAGCGGGAAGGAGACTTGGAGATGTTTGGAGGAGGAGAGAGAAGAGAGTTTTTTCCAGAGGAAGCAGAAGGCGGAGAGGCTGAGGAGGAGGGGCAGGAGGAGGAGGAGAGGTGCTGGAGGCTGTTGTGGACATTTGAACAGTGAGGAGTAGACAGAGAGGCAGACGAGTGTTTCCCAGAACTATGGCACAAGGCTGGGATCTTAGAAGCAGGTAAAGCAAGGAAAGAATGGTTACTATCCCCAGCTGCAGCTCTAGCGCCTCTGCTGTTTGCCTGCAAACAGAGACCATGGACACGGCCAGTCAACGCCCTCCTCAGCACAGGCTACACAGACGGGGAATAACACTTCATTTAAAGGGATAGTTCACCCATCTGAAAAAAAAAAGATATTATTTCACTTCCCCACTAGCTGTTATGTAGGACAGTAATCACAAGTCACAAGATTAAGGCTGTTACTTTAAAGAATGTTAGCTGGGGGGAAGTCCTCCTCAATGGCAGGAGGCTAACAGTTAGCATTTGGAGCATCCAGCCAGTATCCAGCACTCAGTAACAATGAGAGGAAGAGAGCACCACTACTGTCCTACATAACAGCTGAGTGGGGGGGGGTGAAATAATAACACATTTTTCAAAATGGGTGAACTATGCCTTTAATATAGGCGTTGTTGCTGTTCTTACATGTTATTCCTATAGCCTTGGCCAGTTGGCCTGATAACTCTTTTCCAAAGCTAGAATCATAAAAGCAGTGCTCTTATCAAGGCATCTGGAGACACAGGGCTGCTCTAATGATGAATCAATAGTCCTTAAAACCAAACAGCATGCATAAATACAAGCATTCACACACCTAAACAAAGAACTACAGCCCTATCCTCCCAGGAGCATCATGCATACTGCCAGTTCCCATCTTTACTATGTTTGCCACCCATCAAAAATTTCTGGCTGTGCAACACAGGACTAAATCTCAATCTATTCTAACTTAACTGACCAAAGACATAGTAATAACATACATGGGACAAAATTCACTGGTATTTCCCATATATTATAATGTCAGCATCAGCTAAGAAAATGCAAGACAATAATAAAGAATACCTTAACAAATGTAAGATAATGTAAGATAACTGTAATCTTTGAGAATACTGGAAATATTAACCACCACTACAACCTACGTTTATTCAAGATTTACAACCTGTGTCTGGTTAAACCAATAGCAGACCAGCCACAACACTCATGCAGTGCTCACGGGATGATATACTCTTTCATGCTATGACAGGGATGATAATAACTGACATAATATCTGCATAATAAACAATGGTAAGCTTATGGCTTATGTGAGGCTCTGTTGGTGGAACAAGAAATTACCAACATCTCAGGGATGTTCTGAGGCGTATTTGAAAGACGGCCAAATGACATTTCCACAGCCCGCTGCCACGTGAAGAATGAACTGACACAGTGAACATGCTGATTGGAGGAAGTGCATCAGGGTGAAAAGGCAGGTGCACAGTGACAAAAAAAAACCCAAGCAAAACAGGCAAAAACAGTCAGAGAGGGCTTCGGGAAGACCCACATCCCCTCACGTACTGAATGAGACAGAATTACACCAGAGAAACAATGGAAGCACATTAAAAACAACATTGCAATGGCTACATATTGCACTATGACCACAGTTGCTGATGTTTAAAAAAGCACAGAGCATTCATATGGAAGCAAAATGCATTCACCTAAGAAAAAAAAATCCTCTCTGTTTCTCTATATTAATTAGATTATCTTCACAATTCTGAGAAGAAGTTTCATGGAAAAAAATCTCCCCTGTATTTCTGAGTTAATGAGATAATTATCTCAATAATTTAAAAAAACATGCAAAAAATCTGCTGTTTTATCCCATAATTCTGAGAAAAAATTTCATGGGGAAAAAATCTGCTATGACAGAATTCTGAGATAATTATCTCATTAATTCAGAAAAACAGCAGATTTGTTTTTCATGAAATCTTTTCCCAGTATTCTGAGATAATCATCTTGTTAATTCAGTAAAACAGGGCCAATTTTTTTTCATTGCAACTGCATTACACTTTTGTACTTTCCTGATTTGAACAGAAAAGTAATGCTGTCTAATGCTCGTGTTCATAGATTGCAAGCTCCACTCCACTCCACTCTACCTATAGTAAAAATCATAAATAAACTAAGATAGTTTCTTCCAGTTTACCACCACAGAGGGATTCCAACATGTAGAGGTAATACTGATTCCCTAACATGTGCACTGGAGTCAACTAGTGGCCAGAGATACTCCACTAGTCTAATCTGTGAAATGGTTTACTGCAGTTGGTTTGTTGCACTTAAATAGAATGGTTAGAAAGGACACTTATTATAATCTCACTTCACTGAGTGTTGTTTACTGTGGAGGGTAAACCCATCTAACTCAGTTTAATCACCTTTTTAAGTGAAGAACAGCATCTTTTTGACATTTTTAGGTGGGCATAGATGTTGATGAAATTAAGTAGGATCATAATAGTCAAAAGCATTATAGTGAGTATTGTCAAGCTGATGCAAATTATATGGGGATGGTTTTCTAGTCTGGTGAAAGAAAGAAACAACCTTTGCTATTTGTTATTTCTGATGCAGATGTCCCACTGGGCATGGTGGTGCTACAAGGAAGGACATGGCACTGCCAGGTTTCAACCTACCACCACTGCTACTGTTACAACATTTTGGCTTGCTGGCGGCACTAAGTGAAAGGTCATGGGGTTGTCAAAACTGAAAAGTATCATCATTTAGTCAAAATGAATGTTGTCACCAAATTTCAGTTCCTCATATCAAATTGGATATATGTCACATGCAAGATTGCTGGTGATGCTAGATGAAAGGTTGTCAAAGGCTGATGCTAGAGGAAATGTCACTAATTTCACTACTTTCATCGCAATAGTTTTGAAATACTGACAATTAAGCCAGCTGGTGGTGCTACAGGGAACGTCATGAGGCCAGCATGGGCAGATTTCATCCTCAAGTCAACAAGAATGTTATCACCAAAATTGATGGCAATCCATGAGATATGACCATCTGGACATAACTGCTGACTGACTGCATGACAAGGCTCTGTACAGGCCAGCTTTCTAGCAAGGCAAAAATGAAGAGAAAAATAACAGATTTTTTTTTTTTTTTTTTTTTTTTTTTAAATATTGGCAGCTGTTCACTATGTAGTGATAACTGAGTCCAGATGAGTCTACCCTTGTTTTTTTTTTTTTTTTTTTTTTTATCCCACACTGAATGTACTGATGCTTGACAGCAATGGTTAAAGTTTGTACAGCATGCCATTCAAAGTGTACAAACCCACACCTTATTCAGTGAGGCAGTGATAGTAAGTCACTTTCTATCCAGTCTAATTCCATGCTACACGTCCTGTCAGAGTAGATCTACCTGTCTGAACTGCTTCTGGGTGTCCTGCAGGTTCTGCTGGCCTTTGGGTGCCTTGTCTGGTGACCCCGAAGAGGATAAGTGACGAGACTTGGAAAATGACCGTTGACTGGAAGAGTGAGAACCACCACTAGAGGTCTGAAAGTGAGATTTATAAATAAGAGATAGACAAAAATAAAACAGTTAGTGACAGGGGTTATGTGTAGGATATGTGGGATCATGCTGTCATTTAAAAGAAAAGCCGAAATGTGTGTTGAGTGAGAGAATGCGAATTACAGAGCATCATGCTCACAACTTTCCCAGAAACACCAACATTAAATGACAACCAAAAGCCTTAATATCCAGCATTAAATTAATATGAATTAATATTAAATTATCACTGCATCCCAGGTTATTTGATCACTGCAACACATGGTGCAAAACTGTACATCTTCACTATCAGCGTCTGCAGCAAACTTCCACATAGCCTTGCACCAGGAAGAGACGACTTGATAGTAATTTCAGAAATTGTAATCACACAAAATTAATCAGATTTTTTAATTCCACAAAATGGAATAAATTTTTATCCGTTTTGTTTGTGTTTGTTTACGCACTAAAAGTGTTATTTTGGAACCTGTTTTTGGAGGTGAATGGTGAGACACAAATACAGTACTGCGGATCAGTCAAGGGGAGCATGGAGCAACTGACGAGGATATTTCACCACCATTTGGACTTGCCACCATTTGGGTGTCTCACCCAGGTAACTACACAATCCAACACTCTACCAAAGTTCAATTTTGTTTGAAGTTTTACATCAGCAGAAGTTTTGCAGCTCCCATCTATAACCAATTTGTATCCCTCCTAGTATGTGTTGCTTATATTCATTTTCCTGAGAACGCAAAATGGCGCAGCTGAAAAAAACCCTGTTACAAGAAGAAAGGTCTCAGCAGAATACGCAAAATGTACTGTCAGGCATTAGAGACCCAGCCACCAGCACTATGTAAGCAAATGAGACATAGAGGGAGAGGAACATTAGATCCATCAGACCTGTTTCTTGGCAGAGGGACTGACAGTCTCCTGGGGAGGCTGCGGCTTGGCCCTCTTATTCTGTGGTGGCTTCAGGCCCTTCAAGACATGAGATGCCGGCCTCTTGGATGGACTCCTTTCCCGTTCTCGTTTGACTTTCTCTCTACGTCGAAGGTCGTCTTTGGAGACCAAGGTGGGAGTAGGAGAGAGAGATGGTGAAGAGGCAACAGAGGAAGGGGAAGAGGGGATACTCATGCTATCCACACTGATTTCCAGCTGTTTGATGGATTCCTCTAGACTTTGAATTGAATCAAACGCACTCTTGCAGAGCTCGTCTGTCCGACTATGTGAGTTGGAGTGGCCAGTTTCGATAGATGAGGTCATGTTGCTATTACTAGCTCTGCCTTGAGTTAGGTCTATGTGTTTGAGATTGTGAATCTCAAACCTATTGGTTTCTTTTGTTTCCTTCTTAGTCTCCTTGTCCAATGTTATCTCCTCTTCTTCCTCATAGACAACAACCTCAAGAGTCTTCTTCCCCATTTTAGTTGTTCCACTTCGAATGGCCTGACTGATGGCAGCCAATTTGTTTTTGGGGAATTTGAATTTGAACTTCCTTTTGGTCTCTGACTTTGCAAGTGAGTCTGGTTTCCAATGGTTTCCACTGTCAGGAGATAAAATGCAATCTGTGGGAGATGCATGAGCTGTTCGTGCTGTGATTTCTGTTACATCGACTACTGTATGTGTTTGAGCAATACCAGTTTGTATGGTATTCTGCTCCGCTTCCTCATGTTTCTTCTCCTCTTCATCCTCAATATTCTCTGATGATAGAAGCCTATCCAGATCCTCCTCACTTTCAAAAATAGTAGATAGCCGCTTGTAGGCTGACTGAATGTCCATGGGCTCATTGAAGATGATGACAATGGGTTTCTTGTCAAAGTCATCAAAGTTCTCGCTGCTTTGCTCCTCAGATGGGTTGTTAGTGGGAGTGCCACTACTGTCCACAGCAATGGTCTGCGTCTCTGAGCCATCAGTTTTGGCTAGATCCTCCTCTTTGGTCCTAATCTTGTGTCTGGTCTTTTTGATTCGGAAACTGATTTTATCAGTAGGGGGTGGTGGAGGGGGAGGACCTTCGTCATCAACTAGTTCGGGGCTCAGGCTACTTCCTTCTTCTGTGTATCTTAATAGGTCCCTGGATAATTGCCTTGCTGCCTCCTTATTCTGCTGCTGGCTGCTTTGGTTGCCAGTGGAGCTTGCTGATAGGGAGGTAGATTTCTGTGTGGGACCAATAGCTATACACCCCTGATCCGAGCTCATGGGCTGATCCTGTTGTGATGTTGGTGATGACACTGTAGAGCAATTCTCTGGTGGAATATCCTGCTTTTGCATAGTTACAACGACTTTCAAATTTGACTTCTTCTCTAACAGGGAGTTTGGAGCAGGCACCTCCTGGATCACCTTCTCCACATTTTCCTGGTCAGCATTTATGTCACCAACATCTGGAACATTCTCTTTTGATAAAGTCACAATTGTTGTTAATCTGACCTTTTTGTCTCGAAATGCTTTGTTCAGAGAAGACACCTCTTGGAGAACCTCTTTGTTTTTCTGATCAGGATTGACAATATCAATGGTAGGCGCATTTTCTGTCTGCAAAGTTACAACTGGGAGTAACTCCACCTTCTCTACTGGTGTTGCATTTGGGGCTGGTGCCTGTTTTACGACCTGCTCTTTTTTCTGGCGAGAACTTAATTCATCAACAGTGACATTTTCCTGTAAAATTACAACTGGCTGTAACTCCAACTTCTCTGCTGGGGCAGGGTTTATTAAAGGCACCTGTTTGACCACCTTCTCTTCCCCCTCCTTCTTCTGTTCAGGACCTTGAACATCTTTCCCAGCTTCATTACTTTCCTCCAGCCCAAATGCTGTCACCTGTTTATTACAGCAGCCATCTGCAGTTCCTGGTTGGGAGGCTAACTGGTGTCCAGGTGTTAGTAACTCAGAAGGATTTTGATTGGGCACCTGTGATGTTGGAAATGCCATTTCTTCTCCTTTGCATTGGTCATTTCCTCCTGGCAGAGGATTCTCATGTGACATCTCTGCTGTGACATAATACATGACCTAAAATAAGAAAATGGAGGAACAAGAACTATTAACAGGAAATACTAAAAAATGCCCAGCTGTTTCAAATACCTACTGTAGGCCATAGTGCTGCTTAGGTGTATACTGCATGAGCTTCCCATATATTCTCATCAGTCAAGTTACCACTCTTGGATGTGGAGTAAATATTCAGGAGTTTCATATGTTTAGGAATTACTGAGCATACATACTGAGAGAGATGAGTTCTACAGCATGACAGGTCTGAGCTTCTCAAACAGAACTTTTTACTGCTTATTGCTGTTGTAAAATCTAAAATTATGGACCTACTTTTTTCCATAGGATCAGAAGTGCTAGTGGTGCTAGCTAACTAATGGCTAGTGATTTTGGAATTTCACTTTACTGTGCAGACTTGCAAGTAAAGCTTTTGTCATTTGGGATTGAAGGCAGCACATGGTGAGTATCTGACACAAAAGTTACACATTATGTGTGAGGTATCCCTTTAAGGAGGAGCCAAAGAGTCTGCAGGATTTCATTCAAACACAGACTTCAGACAGTGATTTCACACATTAGCACAACTTGAATACGCGACAGCAACTTAATTATCGAGTTAGTGTAGTGTTTGGTCTGAATGAAAACCTGTACAGACATGGGCCTCAGTGGCACAGGATTGAGAACCACTCTGCTGGAGGAATATGGAAAGGGGAGGGAAACTGACAATTTGCCTGTGCACAGTGGACCCAGATGATGTTTTTATATGGAATATATATACGTCTATGTGAACCAGGACAGGAGACTGCCTTACCCTTGGGCTCTGTGGTGGGGTGCAGCTTCTGTTGTCATCTGTGTTGTACAATGGGTTGTCTCTCCAGAGCTGAATCTGATTGGTATGACAGTATATATTGATGAAAAGGCAAACAAGTTGTGTAGGAACATGCGTATGCTTACAGTGTGCTTGTTTGCTCTGCGTGCGTATTTGTATGCGCTGGCCTATATGCTTGTGTATGTATGTTTCTACAGTCAGGCAGAGTATATTCCATCCCAGTTAACAGAAAGACATGAGCAGCCAAGGCAGGGTAAGGAGCAATAGTTACTTTATTAATCCACAAATGGTAGGCACAGAGTTATGTACAGTCCGCATTGCCAAAGATGGAACAAAGACAATACAGCCAAGAGATAAAGTATTGAGGGCAAAGTTGGAGATGTTATCCCATTAACACAAGAAAGTGCAGTTTATACAAAAGTAGTGTGACTAGGGTAGTAGCAAATCCTTCAGTTTCATCCCTGACTTGACACCCTTGACATCCCTGACACTCTTGTACTTTCTTTAACCTGAGACCTGCAAGAACCCATGAAGAGGCTATCTTTTGTTTCCTTTTCCACTGCATGGAGAACCAACTATCAAGGATAGTGGGTGCTCAGGCTTAATCTTTTGTAGTCTTATAGTTTATTTTTCCCCACTCGTTGGCAGTGCCCTGGATGCCCTGCTCTCACAAATGCAGTGAATTTTTAACTCCTTTTTTTTCATTTCTAGCCACTAATCTATAATATTTTATTATACATTTATATTGTACTCTGGGCTGATGTTTTTGTTAATTTGTGCACATGAGGTATTCCAGATAGATAAATTATTCTCCTCAAATACTGATCAGGACTTGCACCTGTTCATACAGCATGCAGTTTGCATTGTTTTACCATTTGTTTTTGCACTGTTTTTTTTTTTTTTGTTTGTTTGTTTGTTTTTTTGCTGGCTGCTTTGTGCCGTAACCCTCTGATGGCACATATTTACAGAGGTATCAAGACAATGGCACCACTAGCTCCTCCTAAGCTTCTGGGACCCGTGAAATAGCCTTAATAGCACGACACGCTCAGATAAGTTCATGTAGTTGAAAAGGGCCAAAAGTCAGTGACCCATCAGTAGACTGAGAAATAAACATGATATATCCTACAGTCCCTACCACAGCTACTGATAATGTATCTGACCTGATCCAGTGCCTTTCACCACTGTGCCAGCAGGGTCTCTGGTCACAGAATCACCAAAGATCTCCTGGTCACGCCAAAGTGAGCTGACATTGTGGGCTTGTGCCTCTGCCTGTGCCTTGATTGACGAAAATAGAGCCAACAGTGTTTACTCAGCAAAGCTGCCTTTGGAACTCTTTATTTCACCTCAGCATCTCCTTCCAACCACAGTCACATACATCAACATGTCAGTCCAATATTCTTTTATTGCTATTAGTGAGACACCGTGGAATCATTACCCTGAATATGTTTTAAGTAAGATCCAACCGTAAAACGCATTAACACTGTTTAAACACAAATATGCCCATTTCACCACGTGGCTGTGGTGAAATGGGCGTTCTGTTGTTTTCTAGATTAATTCCCTTACACTGTGATGATTACTGACAACATAATTCTGTAGAAGTAGAATACAAGGGGAATGGAGGGGAAGGACAGGCAGGACAGGAGCTAAGAGCTCCTTTAGGTGTGGAGTAAAACTTACATCCACAAACAGCACAAATTTTTAGCACCACTGTTGCATTGTGTTGTCACTCTGACCTCCCAAACAAACCATGCAGCTACAGAGCTTGCCACATGCCTTTCCAGTGGACGACCATGGGAAATGGTGTTTTCCAGTTTCTGATTACGAAATGCTGTTTAATCTGCCTTCTTCTTATTAAATGATTAAATGGTGCACTTTTTTTTGCATTTGTTGGATGCTCATTGTAATCACTGCATGAGGTTACATCTAAGTCTGCAGAGCTATGAGGGTTGAAACTTCCTTTAAGGGTTAGCTTGAAGGATCAGGTTAGTTAGAGTTAGATAAACACTGGGACAGAAAATCAGATCTTTAACTCTTGTTCAAATCTGATCTTTATATGGCTTGGTTAACATACTCAAAATTACATAAAACTGTGTGTCCTGCACAGTGTTGCACTTGCCTTTTGCAGTGCCTTGATTAGTGGGCATGGGACACTGCTCTGTTTCAGCCCCACTTCATGATATAAGATGAAAGATGGCTATAAAAATCTTGCTTAGTGAAGCATTAATTTAGAGATGTTAATCTCAATACCTTTATTAAGTAGGACACCCAACATTTCTCTCTAAAAAGCCATGAGACAATTGCATGTGTCCAAAAAAAGAGTTAAAAATCAGACCTTCTGTGCCTGTCTAAATTCAGCCATTAATGATTAGTGCTGTTAGTGGACTTTTCTTTGTTTTACCTTAGGGTCAATCTCTCGGCTCTGGGGGTCAGAGGCTGAGAGGTCAACCACATATCTGCTCTCTACTTCCTTCACAGTGCATTTCTGAAAAACCTGGGCAAGAGGTAAATAATAAAGCGTAAAGGTCACTAGGATTGTGGTTGGGAAGGAGACAGGGCTGTAGCAGAGAGTGAACTTACCTCAACTCAATGAAACCACCCTTTGTTTGTAGATATACAGTATAATGTAACGATGTAAGGCAAACTTTAATCTTTCTTTAGTGAAATTAAGTAGTATCAAACTAAAATATGTTATATGAGGACAGGCAACATTTCTGCAGATAATTATAACTACATCAGTAATAGGAGAATGTTGAGATTCAGGGACCATAAACACTCCTATCCTTTCATTATTCTAAGTGTTGTTAGCCTTCATTTGCATTTTCTCATTTCTTGTGGTATGTTTTGAAAAGAGAGCTTTTAGATCATAAAAGAATATCTCAAAATTCAATAACACTACTGCAAAGAAATTCATTGCACAAAAGGACCTTCTTAATCGCCATCTGCTATTCCATTTACCACTATCAAGCAAGCCAAGATATTACTGGATTAAACCTGCTGATCCACAATATTCAACTGCAAGTTGGACATGATAAAATTGTTAGTTGTTTTATCTGCTGTAGGTTTACGAAATACATGAGGTAAAAATATATATATACCTGAAGTTCTTTCATGAAGTTGTCATCCTCCTCTTCACCATCATCATCATCATCTTCCTCCATATCAGTGGATGTTGTAACAGGGGTGGAGGTGGAAGCCAGGACTGGTGCAGGGTGAGGCATCTGGGGTTTGGGCTTAACTTCTGGAGGCTGCCTGGGGGGTTTGGGCTGAGGAACCACAGTCGTCTCAATCTCATCCTCATCCTTATGGAGACAGATGAAACAGTAATGGAGTATACTATGGGGACTCAGCCCTCTGTTGTATTATTTATGTTTTATATTATGTTTTTCTTCATTATTTGCCTTATTTAGCTTCATCATTTGGAGCCATTTTTACAACCTTCTTAACATCCCAAAAGAACACAGGTAATTATGCTACTAAGCTATTATGCTATTAAGCTTTAAAAGGCCAAAATAAGAAAATGACATCAGGAGCTGGACAAAGAAATCTGCTGTGACATAATGAATATTGAACTTTGGTAGAGTGTTGAGTTGCATAGTTGTGTAGTAAAGAGCAACACAGTCGGCGGAAGGAGGAGGGAAGGAAATCAACACCATTTTTGATTCCCGCGGTAAGAAAGATTAATGTTAATTTTTAGATAATGTTACGTGACATTAGCAAACGTCCATTTTAGCAAACATTTCCAAACCTTAACCATGACCTTCTCCTAACCTTAGCCAATAACGACAAACATTTTCCTAACTTTAATCTGGCCCATTTCCTTAACCAAGTACTTTTGGTGGCTAACACTATGTGATATGGATGCAGGCAGACAGAAAATAATAGGGCAAAAAATGTAGACATCTCACAATTTTAGAGCTATAATTGTGAAACTAATACGTTTTGCACTGTGGACTAAAGTAGCTATACATTTCGCTGTGAGCCTGGGTTTCACAAAATAACACTTTAGCACACATAAACCAATGCGAAAAAGATTATGCAAATATACAGAACAAGTCTGTGGAGATTTTTTTCATGTAATTAAAATTATTTGTGAATGTACTATCAGGCCGTTTCTTCCTGGCACAAAGTTACTATGTTGAAGTTTTCCTGCAGACACTACCTCCAATTCAACTATGAAAATAACATGACATGAACCATTTATTTTGTAGAATTTTGTAGAATTTGTGGATGAGCTGGCAACATCACAACAGATATTCAAACCTCCTCAGTTCCAGCTGGTTGCCGAGACATGAAAACTGGCATCACAATCTTCACATCTTCGTCAACGGGCACAAAACATAGAGGTTGTGCAAAAAAGTCTAGCGGACCTAAGTGGCCTTGTGTTGCCCGACATCCAGTTGCAGCTCTGGAGAGCAGCAATAAGCCCAGCCACACACCTGCAGTGCAGATATGGTGGCTTTTTGACAAAACAGTAAGTGGCCTCGGTAACTGACTGAAGATGTGGCGCTCCATATGGCACATCCATGGCACTATTGTTAAAAAATTGTGCCAGCATTGGGAAGCATGTACATATCGCCGACTCCTTCCATCATTACACTTCTATTTTACATATTTTATATTTTGTTTACTGTTGATAAATTATGATTATGTACTGTTTATTTGTCAAGTATATAATTCAAAATGTGACAAGAGATAGGCCTCTTCATGTAGTCATTTTATATGAACTATTTATTCATGTAATTTACTGAAAATGTGCTATATCATGATATCTAGGAGATGGCCTATATCGGGATATGAGATTTAGGTCATATCGCACAGCCCTGCATAAAACAACTTAAAATTGACTTGCCAGCACCATTTCACTGTGAGTTCTAAAAGCTTGCTCTTTTTCATTTTTGTCATTTTCAAAGAGCAGTACTTAACATAACAGGGGATACGTTTCCAATGGATTGGCATCACTTCGACTCACTGACTCACAAGCTAAATAAAATGGAGCAGCATACAACAGTTGTTTGCGATTTGTTTTTCAGTGAACAGCAGTTGTAAGCCATATTCCTCTGTGTTTTGAAGCCAATTATGCTTTTTTGGTGCCTCTAGTCTACTGTTTAGATGAGGTTTTCAAACTGTAGTTCAGGGGGGGACCCTATAGTTTATCTGAACACTCAATGCTGGCTAACAGAGGGATATGAAGAAAAAGAGAAATACTGTTTAAAGTATAAACACACACTCACAAACCTGTGCTCCAACAGGCTCTTTCCTGGTGGTGAATATCACTTCTCCAGACCTTGCTGTGGTAAGGCCTGGACTGGCAGCATAGAATCTGATAATGATGGGAAAAAAAGATGATGATAAAAAAAAAAAAAAAATCATACTGCATATATTTCACATCCTTGGCATACTGATATTCTCGTGTTTAAATTATCACTTGTGGAAAATCTGGAAAAATCATCACTGATATAATAACAAGAGACAGAAGATATGGGTTTCAGGAAGCCAAATGCAAACATTTTGAGATATTTTTAGGGTTCGACCTCAATTTTCACGGTAATCCACCCAATTGATTTTGATATTTTGTGTAAAAGCCAGAATTTTGCCTGACTGTGACACTGGAGGGAAGGATCCTAACTTGCCAAAATGGAGCATGACTGTGTGCAAATTTCATAGCAATCCTCCCAAAAGCAAAAGCAAAATGTTGAATTGACAGTTGGTTGATGGACCTACCGACACAACCACCCTTAGCACCCATCAGACTGCAGGACAAAATTAATAATAACAAACACTGCTGCCATCCTATTCATGTCTTTTGTGAATTAAGCAATAAAAAGGTCAAAGTCTCAGAACTGGCAAATTCAAGCAATGGGGGAAAGCAGGCATAAAGCAGAGTAGAGACAAGGTACAGCATCTAGAAAGGGAAAGGCAGAGGTCAAGGGTTCTGGAACTCGAAGTGGAAGCTAGAAGATGTTTGAGTGGTGACAGCAGGCAGCAGCAGTGGGATGTTACAGGTCAACATCGAAACATCCAAGGACAGTTTGACAGCATCATCTCCTGGCCAAAGCTACAGTCACTCAAGTAAGTGACCAGTGGTAAAGGCATCTCTTCAACATATGTTAGTACATTAAAGTACACCCTTGACATTGTCTCATTTCATACATTCCAAGTCTGCCTCAGCCAATATTACTGAATGTAAAGACTCTGTCATTGCCATTATCTGATTTTATATGACATCAAAATAAACCTTTTTAAGTCAGAATAAGCCCCTAACACCCCAGTCTCACAGTAGACCCATAATCATGAGCTGACCTTCGTGGGGGAGGAGGTGGAGGAGACTTGCCGGCCTTGTCTGGACTTGGCTTTCTCTCTTTCTCCACACTGGACCGGCGAGGTTTCTCCATCAGCGGCCGGCTGCAGCGCTCTGAGCTGGGTGGAGTTGAGGGATTAGGAGCCGAGTGAGAAAAACCTGAAGGAGGAGGTTCCACAGAGGCTGCAGGAGGCTCCACGGAGGCCGGAGTGGGCTCCATAGAGGTCACGTTAGATTCCACAGAGGCTGCAGGAGGCTCCACAGAAGCAGAAGGCTCCACAGAGAGTGCAGGAGACTCCACTGAGGCTGCAGGAGGCTCCACCGGCTCCACAGAGGCTGCAGGAGGCTGAGAGGCTTCTTCTGGAGCTGTATGTTCCAAAATATGCATTGATCCTGCCATCAGAACTGATTCTAACATTACATTATTATACACAGGTGCCTTCAAAATGCTTTTAGCCCTCTTCACTTTTTCCACATTTTGCTCTGTGAATTCAAAACTAATTAAACTGAGATGCTTTTGTTTGACACAGTCTACACAAAAAATGACAATACAAAAAGATATTTTTAGAATTATTTTGTGAAACAGTAATTGGTGTCTGCGACAGTATTGAGGTTAATGCAAAAACTGCAACTTATCAGCACGCCCAAAGAGAATCCACAGACTTTTTTCTGGTTTTCTTTGGTGATACAGGAGGAAAATCTGTGGGATTCTGTGGAGTGATATTTTTTGACATCTTTTAGTTGTTAAACTAAGTTGTTTTCTCCTCTGTTGTTCCACCTCATGACATGACATTAGCCACAGACAAAGGGGGAAGGGGCAGGATGCGTTTAGGTACACAGCAACGGGTGCTGCAACACTATTGTGTTCAAATTCTGCGGAATTTCAGCGTCGTTTTCGCCGGAGCACCGCGGGCGCCGAGTCCATTTGGGCCTGCTGATCAGTTATGTCAATATAACAGGTGAACTCCAGTCAAGTTGTACAGAATAGAATCTGAATGCACCTTAACTCCATTTGTGTCATTGCAAAGGGACTGAATATCTACTGCCTTCAACAGTCCATCTTTTCAGTTTGAACCAATTCAGTGAAAACTAAATAAATCTGATGAAGGCCCTTGAACCTACAGAGCTACATTTTTTAATACAGAACAATGTGTCATGCCCTCTTTTTTTACTGACTATAAAACAAAACAAAACAAATAAACAATAACAATAACATTAACAATAAATTCAAATTTCATTAATCTTGAATTTCAAATACTGAATAAATCATAGGACTTGAATACTCTATATGTGTGTATTTTTCATTACTGAATCTAGAAACTTACTTGGGTCTGAGGGTCTTGACTCGGGAGCGTCCACCTCATCAGGCAACTTGGGACCTTCGTCTTCTTGGGTTTCTGACAATGCCACTTGCTGCTCCAGTGGGGCTACAGTACACACAGAGCAGAGGTCATGCTTAGGAATACACACTAAGCAGCACCCGCACTGGTAATGGGTATTAGCCCAATTCAGGCTATCAAATAAGGGTATAGAAACTGAAACATAGCCCTGAACCATGGTTAGGATTTTTACACACAGGATGCTAAACAGAGAAAAATCACTATGTCTTGATCATTATTACAAAATTACCCTAGATGGGATGGTTTATGTCTGCAGTGTCCAATAAAAGCAATGGATCATACTGACGTTATTAAGTTATTAAAGGGACAAAACTGAGTTACGTCTTACATTATTTCAAACTAATTCCAAATCTAGCTAAGAAGTAGTAAAAGTGTACTGTATGTACAGCAGGTGTCTGCCTTATGCACTGTAAAGCATTAAAGGGATAGTTCACCCATTTTGAAAAAATGTGATATTATTTCACTTCCCTTCTTTGCTGTTCTGTAGCACAGTAGTGGTGCTATCTTCCTCTCAGTGTTACTGAGTGCTGGATACTGGCTGGATGCTCCAAATGTAAGTAAATAAAGTTTACGTCATCAGACTCAGAACTCATTTATTTAACAGTCTAAACGGATTAAGGTGGTTGTTTTTAAGAATATTAGCTGGGAGGAAGCTCAGTGGCAAGAGGCTAACAGTTAGCATTTGGAGCATCTAGCCAGCATCAAGCACTCAGTAACAATGAGAGGAAGACAGGGGGAAGTGAAATATGCCAAATTTTTCAAAATGGGTGAACTATCCTTTAAAAGTGTTGCTTCTGTAAAAATTAAAAATATAAGAACATGTTAATTCCCATGGTGTTAAAGCTTTAATTTTAGGCAATTTGTAATTATTTTGTGGTCAGCTTAAGAACAAACCACTGTCATGATATGGGATAGTGAAGATTACCTTGAAGTGTCAGGTCCAGGGGGGTCTCCTGCTCTGACCAGGATGTAGTGGGTGGTTTCTCCCCCGGAACAGGATGAGAAGGACCCTCCCTGTTGTCTGACACTTCAAGGTCAGGTATGGCTCTCATCAGGCTGGCCTGGGCCTCCTGGAGGATCTGGTCAAAGTCTGCAGTCGTGGTGGAGGGAGGAGGCTGACTGGACCCAGACTGGTTGGGTTGGCTGGTGTTAGGCATTGACTGGCTCTCACTGCTAGTCTCTAGACTCTGATTCCCCTCTGGCGTTTCTCTGTCGGTAGTCTGTGGAGGACAGAGACAACGCAAGAGAGTCTGATTCTTTGTTACAGTACATCTCAGAGGGAACCCTGAAAAAGGATCTAAATAACAGCACTCAGTAACAATGAGAGGAAGATAGCACCACTACTGTCCTACAGAACAGCTGGGGGGGAGTGAAATAATACCATTTTTTTAAATGGATGATCAGAAATCTTATTGGCTTGCCATGCACTTGTTAAGTGACTGGCAGTGTTCAAAAGTATACACCACTTATTTTCACCACTGATTCCTCACTATCTAACTCAGAGTGGTGCTTCACAAGTGGTTAATGAATTGAAACTATAACTAGTATAACTACATCTCCTTTATACTATAGTATGAGCAATTTGGTATCTCATAATGTCAGATAGTATTCAGCACTGACCTCATTACTTATCGCTGTCTGGTCCATGCTGGTACAGCTCTCCTCAGCTGGTGCCACAGCAGGCTGCTTGTCTGTAGCTGCTGTGCTGCCAAGTCCATTTGCCTGGAGAGGAGCTGTCCTCTTCTGCAGGGCTGGGCTGTTCTCTCTGCTACAAGGGCTCACCTTTATACCACAATATTAAAGAAAATTTATTTACATACATATATTTACATTATGCAGGCTGCTGTAAAAATTACCAGTAGACTGATTTAACTATATACTGTAGACTATTTACCACATTATGCCCAATGAATGCTAGGTTAGGCTCCAGCACCTAATGATCTTAATTAGGATAGGTGGCTTGAAAAATGAATGAATGAATAATTGGACTATCCCTTATGCTATTTCGAGTGAGTATCTATGTAGGAACCATGCTTGGATATTGGATTGATTTTCTTGTGCAGATTATTTAGCATGTACTTATGTATTTTGAGCCGTTCAGATGGGCACAGAGGTGAGCGGTAATATCAAGCCCTAGCGTCTGAGTGTTTCATTGGAAATACCTTGGCCACAGTTGGTGAGTCTCGTCCATGAGTGGGGGTCAGGGGTGGACTTGGGTGGTGATGGGAGGACTGGATCACTGTGGCTGAAGAGCTTTTCACTCGATGGGCCATGATGGGAGAGGCTGGGCCGGCCAGCCTGACCTCAGCCTGGGCATCAGAGGACGAGGGGTTGGGAAGAGGGGGTTTAACTGAGGATCTGGGCTGAGGTTTGGGGGAGCTCTCGGTCTTGGCAAGGCCCTGGCCTGTTTCCAGGACCTCTTGGGGCTCCACTGGGGCTGATCTGGCAGGAGGCGTCGACTCTGACACACACCTGAGGACAATATGAAGAAAAAGTACATCTCCACATCTTCTGATGTTCATTTCTGATGAATTCAGCTTGTTAAAGTCTCAGGCTGAAGTAAGCACAAGTGCTTCAGATCTGCATCTTGTACGTAAACACAGGGAAAAAAACAGGTGTTACTGCTATGACAGCTGTGATTTATTAAGATTTTCAAACATAACATATTCACAAATCACGCTCATTATACAACCATCTCATATTTTGTAAGAACATGAGATGAGATCCACTTTGTTTACAATCATTTATTCTTAGCTTGGGACATGTTTTGCCACACTATGCAAAGACAAAGTGCTGTGGATCAGCAGTCCAGGGAAACTAATGGGTTTCTGTCGCCACCATGTGGACTCCTATCACATCCAAGTAAATGAATAATCCAACACTCTGCCAAAGTTCAATTTTGCTTGACCTAGCCAAGGCAGAGCTCTGACAGTTGATGATATACCTGCGGAGAGTGCTGAGGGCCTCGGTCAGGGCTTTGACCCTCTTCAGCATAGAGTCCATCTTATGCGGCTCCTCCTTCAGGAAGCGCACCGCCTCCACCTCTGCCCTCAGCACCGAACGCATCTTCACCTGAAGCTGTGGAAACTCAGCTGGGCGGGAACAGTTTCAAGATGAGTTTCAAGTCAGAAAACAAAACGAAAAAGTACATTTTAATTTGTCAGCTAGTTCTCCTTAATTTGGCATTCACTTCTTTTATACAAATTCAATTTATATTTATCAAGTTAAACACCAAAAAAACACTGACTTTTCAAGATGGTTAGTGCCTCTCCAACCCTCCTCAGATTGACTGCTCCCTCCTCAACGTCTCTCAGAGTGATTGACAGCTGACCAGTACTAGATATGGAGTTTCTTTTCAAATGGTCCACATAGTTCTCCAATTCACTGAGAGAGGAAATAAGAGAGTGCACTGGTTAATAATAGAGGTTGAGAAATTAATAATGCAGTATCAATTTATAAACATAAGATGGCAGCAGAGTTTTAGGAGCTGTGCAGTTGTATATCTTCTGTGTGCAAAGCAGCGATCTCAAGGCACACTTAACAGCTCTGCTGGTTTTTGTAACACCCAGGTGTCGAAACAATTACATCTTGGGTTGGAATATATCACCCAACACAAAAGTGATTTAAGTGGAAGTGCTACAACCAGCAGCTACATTATATGGATGACTTAGTTCTAAAATGTGGGAAAAAAATTCTAACTTTGAGGCACCCTAAGGGGAAATCTAAGGTAAAACCAGAGCTCACAGGGTTAAAATAGGTGCCAAAATGACTCAAGTCATTCTAAAGTACATTCTAAAGATATCAGCTATAAACCTGTGGTGGACTTAATTAGCTAAAATTTGACAAGAAGACATTAATGCATGCTAACACTTCCGTGTATTTTTCTTACTGAAATTTTTGGCAAGACTTTTTCACAACATACTTTTCCTAGAACGCTAACACCTCTGAGTCACCATTAAGTTGTGTTAAGACAATGCTGGGCAAACCAGTTTGACTGTGTCTGTGAGTTTATGAGCCAGACTGACATATGTTTGTTTGTGTGCATGAGTGTGTGTGTGTGTGTGTGCGTGTGTGTGTGTGTGTGTGTGTGTGTGTGTGTGTGTGTGTGTGCATATTTCTTGGCTAGAGGCCTGTTTACCAATAGGGGTGGAAAGAGTGCTAAAACATCCTTCTCAAGCAGATGTACTGAAAAACTAGATGAATGTGCTCAGACTAGAGGTTACTGAGTTTCATTTTAGAAAAGAGAATGAAAATACATGTGATCCTTTCCAGTGTAATTCTGTAATAACAGACCAGAGGAGAGAGTCATTGGAAATAACTGGACTGTGACTGTTCACTGAGATTGAAAACACAACTGATTTTGATTGAGTTTTCATCAGGTATGTAGAGCCATAAAATTTGTATTCTAGGATGGATGTAAATTATTCTGTAGCAATACTTCAAAACTGCACAAAAAGGTACAAGCACACAAAAAAGCTATCCAATAGCAGTAACAGGAGTAAATTTAATTAATTACATCCCCTTTTGCTTATTATAATACTAAGTGGTAATGAGCTGACTGTGACTAATGATTACAGTATTTCTGTCAGCCAATCAACATTAAAGACTCATGAGGGAATTTGCTGAGTCCCAAATGTCACCAAAACAAGAGGCAAGCAGCCACATGCCCTGGCACAAGGACTAAATCTGGAGAGATAAGCGTGGGAAAGGACTGGTGAAAAAAGACACTTTCCCATCACATGAACAAATCACAAACTCTTTCCCATATCAACTGGTCAGGTTGCACCACATCAACAGGGCTTTCAGTTCTTCTTGGTCTGTTTTATCTAAACTTTAACAGAGTATCTACAGGTTTACGAATGCCAATGCTAAGGATTTAAAAGAAGTTTTTAATTCTAACAGGTTGGTTTTAAGACCAATTTAACAAGCCGGACAAAGAAACAAAGTTGGCTAAATCAAGCATTATCTGTCTTATTTTATAGCTGTATCAAGTTAAAGCCCTTAAAGCAACTGAACTATGATTCTGTCATGAGAACAAAACTGAACTTTGGTAGAGTGCTGGGTTGTATAGTTACCTGGACATGATGTGAGTCCACATGGTGGTGAAATATTTATTTGCTCCCCTGGTATCATAACCACAACACTGTATTTCTATCTCTCTATTCATTTACATAGGGCTGCTTAATCTCTTCAAAAAATGGTCCTGGGACTTGTTTTTGGACCTGTTGCTGCTCTATCAAAGTGAATATAAAGATGGAAATACAGTATTCTAGACTAGCAGTTGAGGTGAGCACACAGCAACTAATATTTCAATACCATGTGGATTGACTCCCAGCTAACTATACAAGCCAACACTCTACCAAAGTTCAATTACAGTTCATAAAGGCAAATTTAAACTTTAAAATTTAAACTACACAAATTGTTAAATAACTCTAAATATGTTTTATATTTTAGATTCCTCAAAGTAGCCACCCTTTGCTTTGTTGACAGCGCTGCAAACCCTTGGCCTTCTCTCGATGAGCTTCAAGAGGTAGTCACCTGAAATGGTTTTCACTTCACAGGTGTGCCTTATCAGGGTTAATTAGTGGAATTTCTTGCTTTATCAATGGGGTTGGGACCATCAGTTGTGTTGTGCAGAAGTCAGGTTACTACACAGCCGACAGCCCTATTGGACAACTGTTAAAATTCATATTATGGCAAGAACCAATCAGCTAAGTAAAGAAAAACAAGTGGCCATCATTACTTTAAGAAATGAAGGTCAGTCAGTCCGGAAAATTGCAAAAACTTTAAATGTGTCCCCAAGTGGAGTCACAAAAACCATCAAGCGCTACAACGAAACTGGCACACATGAGGACCGACCCAGGAAAGGAAGACCAAGGGCTCTATTTTCCCGGCGCAGCGCAGGGTGGCGCAGTGAGGCGCACCCCGCGCAAAGCTATTTTCGACCAGCGCAACCCGTGGGGCGCACAGTTTCTTATTTTCCCAGACCGAGGTTCGCCGAGATGGGAGTGGCGGCGCAGCAGGGGGAGGTGCCGACAGATTCAACCTGGCGCAGTGACATTTTCGTGCCAAAAAGCTTCGCCGAGGTGCGCCAAAAGCTCGCCTCCTGAAACCATGTCTACTTTCGGCGCAAGGCGCAGCGGGGCCGGCGCAGTGGAATTTTGGCTGGCAGGCGGGCAGTGCGCACACGTCTCCAAAACCTTACAGACTGTCAGGCACAGTAACAATGCAATAAATAACCACAAAAAACACAATTCAGTGCTATAATCTCAATCAGCACATAAATGTATCTCCATATCGACTGTCCCGACACAACTGATGTCAGATCAAAGGAGACTGGCACCGTTTGGCAGCGTCATGGAAACCCAACCTGATCACCTGTCAGTCAAACAATGTGTCCAGTATGGTGATGTCTTTTTTCCGGTCATGGTGTCTGGCGCTGCTCGTGTTAACTACACAGTTCTTCTTCCATATATATAAATATTCCACACTGGGTTTCCGTTATCCGGTAATCACCGGACTATGACTGGTAGCCTAAAATCAGCCAAAGTCCGGTAATTTTTAAATGCCCGGTGAAAATATTCCCTCTAAGCACAATTTGAATTTTATTAAAACAGTCAATTTTCACGTAATTTTATTTATTTATTCAAAAAAAAAAAATAGCCTGCGTGATCCCTGTCTCCAATGTACCAGAGAGAGAGAGAGAGGTTTTTCTCTGCAGAACCGGATCAAAACAGCGCAGCAAAGTCGCCTGGGGGAGAACAAGATCGCAAGACTGATGCGCATTGCAAGTTGCGGAGAGACACTTGAGACTTTCGATTTTAATTCAGCTGCTGAATTTAGTTTTTATTGCATCTTTGATTTCAAGTTGGCAGCACGCAGCGTTATTAAAATGGTATGAGCCAGTTTTTTTGTTTGCAAATTGTAGTTGCATTTGTTTGCAATTGTATGCAATGTTCATGTTAAAAGAGCACAGGCTTGTGCAATATTTATTTATTTATTTATTTTAGACGTTACGCACTTGAGACAATTGACGGCACTCATTTTATTTGATATAGCCTACCTTTCAATAAAAATATTACGCTATAAATTGACATGCCTTGATGTCATTCTTATGTAGCCTGCATATAATTTTAAGCTCAATAAATTCAGATAATATTTGACCGGAATTTCAAACATTTGTCCGGTAAATTGAAAACCTGCCGGTCATATTGTCCGGTGCCAATTTTTTTTCTAGGGGAAACCCTGATTCCACACAAATCGAAAATGTAAAATGCATCGGTTCCTTGCCAGACTCTGGGCGTTTAGAACAGCAAATGTAAAAGCTTTCATGAACCGGATTTTGTTTTAATCTCTAGTGTGTTGTTGCATCAGTAAGTGACGGGAGTCAAAAGTTGCAAAACAAACATGTATGAATACTGCGAGGATTATACTTTGATGTAAAAACATTCATTAAAAATGGGGGCTTCACAGTTAAATTTATATTTGCTTGTAAAAATCAATAACTTTAACAGACGGTGACAGAGCTGGAAAAAGAGAGATGCGAGGCAGGTAGGTAATGGAAAGACAGGGGACTCAGGAAGACGAATTTAAGGATAGATGCATGGATGGATGGATGGATGGATGGACAGATGGATGGCAGGTACCTCCAGCGACATTCCAGCAGCCAAGACTGGCCTCACTGCGTGTGTGTCGCGGCTGCTCTCTTTCTCCATGTCAATTGTGTGAACGTTCATTACGCCTTCGCGCAGCGCATTTTAAAGGTGAGGACAGGGGCTCATTTGATTGGTTTAAAGTGAATCGGCTGTGTCAAACCCACTCCACGCCTTCTCTCCTCCCTTGCGCCGGTAGGAGGAACGGCGTAGTAGTTGCGCCAAGGCGCACGGCGTGCCAAAATAGCAAAATCCACTTGGCCACTCCCAGTTGGCGCAGCGCAGCTGCGCTGCGCCTCCGCCTCGCCTGGTCTGCGAAAATAGAGCCCCAAGAGTCACCTCTGCTTCTGAGGACAAGTTCATCCAAGTCACCAGCCTCAGAAATGGCAAGTTAACAGCAGCTCAGATCAGAGACCAGATAAATGCCACACAGAGTTCTAGCAGCAGACCCATCTCTAGAACAACTGTTAAGAGGAGACTGCGTGAATCAGGCCTTCATGGTCAAATAGCTGCTAGGAAACCACTGCTAAGGAGAGGCAACAAGCAGAAGAGATTTGTTTGGGCCAAGAAACACAAGAAATGGACATTAGACCAGTGGAAATCTGTGCTTTGGTCTGATGAGTCCAAATTTGAGATCTTTGGTTCCAACCGCCGTGTCTTTGTGAGACACAGAAAAGGTGAACGGATGGATTCCACATGCCTGGTTCCCACTGTAAAGCATGGAGGAGGAGGTGTGATGGTGTGGGGGTGCCTTGCTGGTGACTTTGAAGGCACACTGAACCAGCATGGCTACCACAGCATCCTGCAGCGACATGCCATCCCATCCGGTTTGTGTTTAGTTGGACCATCATTTATTTTTCAACAGGACAATGAGCCCAAACACACCTCCAGGCTGTGTAAGGGCTATTTGACCAAGAAGGAGAGTGATGGAGTGCTGCGGCAGATGACCTGGCCTCCACAGTCACCGGACCTGAACCCAATCCAGATGGTTTGGGATGAGATGGGCCACAGAGTGAAGGCAAAGGGGCCAACAAGTGCTAAACACCTCTGGGAACTCCTTCAAGACTGTTGGAAAACCATTTCAGGTGACTACCTCTTGAAGCTCATCGAGAGATTGCCAAGAGTGTACAAAGCAGTAATCAGAGCAAAGGTTGGCTATTTTGAAGAATCTAAATTATAAAACATGTTTTGAGTTCTTTTTTGTCTACTACATAATTCCATAGTTTTGATGCCTTCAGTGAGAATCTACAATGTAAATAGTCATGAAAATAAAGAAAAAAACATTTAGGTGTGTCCAAACTTTTGACTGGTATTGTATATATCTCATATATATATATGAGATACAAATCATTATTATAATTACTGTACATGTAAATGCTTTTGAAGGATTTAGGTTCAGATAATGTAAACCTAAAGTTTCTCTTATCCTGCAGTCTTCCTTCAATCGTGTCCAGTTTTCTACACAGACATGTAAACCGTATTAACATTCACTTACATGTACATTATCATTAGAAATGTGCTGGCAGGCGGCCAGTCTTATGTATAGCTTTGCTGGATAATGTAATTAGGCATGTACTGTGCACAGCACGCACTGTAGGTCATTGACTGGGCTAATTTATATCAGGCCCACTTTGATGGTTCATTAGGACACAGAGATTTCCTTACTTTGGTAGCTAATATAATCATTAAGATGGTTAATGTGAATGTTGACATGTCAGTCATCTTTAATGCCAAATTTCTGTTCATACTAGCACCTCTCAGAATATTCCATATAGAGCTGCTTGATTGATTTACATGATTTACTGATTCACTTTCCCATCAGTTCCTGATCAAAGATGGTCACACTGTTTCTTCATTTGTTGATATATTGGCATTTCTGTGTCTGATTTGCGTGCTGATGGACAATAAATTGACTGCATTGTTTTGCACCACACTCATCATGAATTAAGAGCGTGATAAATGTCATGATTCTGTCTGGAGTCCATGGCGTGCAACATCTTGGTATTATGATCAGTTATTATCAAAGTAGAAAACCCAGTCACACTAGATTAAGTCAGCCTCCATCTCCCTCACACTAATTTTTATAATTATATTTTTTCACAGTTTCTGCCTTGCTATTCCAGCTTCAGCCTCAATCACATCATTAGCAGTATGATGCGAACATGAGTGCATGAATGCTGAAAAGGCTAAATCGTTACTTTGTAAATTATAGCAATCAGCCACTAACAGAAAGAACAATATGTAGTCCAAATGGCAGATAAAGGATACCTGCACCATGCTTAACCAAAATGCATGATTGGGAATTTCTCTTCTCTCTCAAACTTCTCGGTTATACACTTGATACAAGGAACAATGTGAAATTGTAATAAAATTAAAACAGTATTGAAATAGTTATTTATGCCTAAAAATATTACATTGGGCAACTAGCCTTGTTACCTTCTCTCTATGATACATAGGTTGCTGTGTTTCTGATACATTGTGTTTACAGGATGCTGCGTTTTAATGTACCCTTGCAAAATACTTTGTATTCACATTTTCCAAAGAATTCCCAATGATGCTGGACATGAAAGCTTATAACGTAGTAGGACACCTGAGACCACAAATTCTCTGTGCAGCTTGTTGTCTCAAGGAAACTGAAAGTAAACTGTCTCATGATGCCTGTCAGCAGCCTGACTGACAGCTTCATCCTGTCAATCCCAGTGACAGTACAGGAAACTGATTTGGACAGAGGGCCAGTGGTACTGACTGGAGAGGATGAGCAGAGAGCACACAGGTAGTGATTTAGCTCTCTTACCAATCACATTATACTAATGTATGGGGACAATATTCGTCTTTAAAGGGATAGTTCATCTGTTTTGAAAAATGTAATATTATTTCACTCCTCCCTCCTTCCCAGCTGTTCTGTAGGACAGTAGTGGTGCTATCTTCCTCTCATTGTTACTGAGTGCTGGATACTGGCTGGATGCTCCAAATGCTAACTGTCACTGAGGTGGACTTCCCCTCAGCTAACCAACAAAACAGCCTGTGTATCATTGCTGAGCAATTAATTTAAAAATGCCATGGCTTGTGCAGCTTTAAAGTCACAACTGAAGTTACAATTAAATCAAAGTAATTAAAGGAATATTAAGGAAAATATATATTTTAAAATATATATTTTTATCAGAAAACAGTCTGTTTTTAATGGAACCTTCATATGAAATTACAATAAACTAAATTCATACTTCATTTGTTATTTGATCCATCGCCACATTATATCCCACAAAAAAGTCCTGATTCAACCAGAAATATGTCATTACAGAAGTCAGATGCTCTCAACATGACATTTCCTCATGTCTACTTAACTCTGTACTAGAAGATCTGTTACCTGAGCTGTGCTAGTACTCTCTCCTCCATGGCCACATAGTGGCTCCTCTCCTCTTCCATCTCAGCTCTCCATCGGGACCCTGACTCCTCTGTCTGAGCCAGTCGATCACACATTAACACCAACAGCTCCTGACCGGCCATGCGAAGCATTGAACTCACACTCTCCTGGTTCGCCAGCTGGAAAAGAATGATCTCAAAATGAACACTTTTTCATTGCACTGATTTCTGACATGTTATGTATAGCTTTTGGTATCGGAGAGCGCCAACTGAAAATTGCTGATACTCTATTTAGCTGATAGTAGTGACATGTTACTCACTTATCATCCCTTTAAATATCAGAATGAATTTTTCTCACCCAAAAACTATGATTGCACCCATCCCACAATTCATTTTTGTGTCATTCTCTAGGTGGTCTAATTAATGATGCATAACTACATGGGTGATGAGCTATTACTGATAATACTATAACTTGACATACAGCATGTATGGTTGGTTGACATTGCAACAGTTCCATGTCAGATTTTGCCAATGATAGAATCCATAATTGTTTTTGAGAGTAGAACTATTCAACTGAGAAGCAACATAATCAGTTTTGCTCAGTAAGACATATGCAACTGGTAACTGTGCTAGTTATAGACAATTATAATTACTCATTTGCATGTAATGTGCTGAAATACCTGCAAAGAGGAAATAATGAGAAACTTTCTTCTGTTGTGAACAAGTGACCACATAGTGTGGAGGTTTTCACATATTGATTTGGCAATATTAATTATCATTTGATATCTGGGCCATACCAATTGAGAAAAACTTTACAGCCAATGCATAGCAATGAAAATGATGAGATGAGGGATTACCTGTAACTGCCTCAGCTGGTTGAGTTGCAGTCGCAACTCAGACACATTCCTCTTTGCCAAGGCCAAGCTCTGCTGCAGCCCTGTGTCAGAGGGAGGGGCTTGAAGAGCCAGTGGGGCGGGGCTAAAGCCATCAATCAAAGGGGCGGGATTCCGCACAGCCGGACCAGGTTCAGGCAACGAACCTGAGGTTCGAGGAATATTTGTACACAGAGAATTATACAATTTATTTTGAGGTTATAATGTGAAAGATCAGTTTTTAGACATCAGAAAGCTACCATTTGTGTCTCAAAGGGATATATGAGCAAATACATTCCTTACAATCTGGTGGTGTGAATGTGCCCTGACCAAAAATCGACCCAATTACAGGAAGCAGTTGCATTTTGGATATTGTATTGGCCAAATGTGTGTACCATAAAGTGAGAGGCATTTCCTTTCTCCCTGTCTGACCCCTACCAGTGAGAGGGCTGACAGCTCCCACATAGCTTCTGTTGATACATTTTGGTATGCTTGAATTTGTTGCCTTTTGAAATCAAACTGAACCAAATGAACAATACAACAAAGTATCAGCTGTTCCACTAATACAAGCCACTGGAAAAGGACTACATGTGTAAAAACACAGAGTTTGTTTTGTTTGGAATTACTACCAAAATTAAAATCAGGCAACTAACTTCGACTTAACTTAAAAACAATGGTGGAAGGGTTCTCACCAGGTTCATTGTTGAGCAGGTTCCGCCCATCAGTCTCACTGAAAACAGACACAGTTAGTTGCTAAATATACAGGACTACCAGTGATATAGTCGGGGATTATGCAGGTACACACTGCATAGATACATATTTCAAAATGATCTGATATGCTGGTCTCCCTAGAACAAGAGGATACCTATTCTACCACTAACAGAGTCCTACTTGCCCAAATGAAATTCTAGTGTCAAGTATGGACATGTCTGTGCCACAAGGAGTGACAAATCAAAATCTCAAAACTTGTATGTCTCTGACCTGCGACAACAATGTGTTCATGGTGTCAACTTTTGAAAACAAATGCTGACAAGAGGAAGAAACTTTGCATTTGCCTCTATTGGGAACACCAAAAATGTATGCAGCAGTATTTGCTTAAAAACTTTTAGTATTTCAATTACTGGGTTGTTGCTTTAATTATATGACATATGTACAGTGTATATGTAAGCATTCGTAGCTTCTATGTATGTTTTAATGTGTAGTTCAGCAACAGCAGCAGTTGCCAAGGTAATAAGTAATGGCAATCCAAATAACCATAAACAATCAATTTTTATTGTACACAGGAAAATGCAATTTGCTTTCCACCATATTAGCATGCTCTGACATCACCTAAACTGAGAGCTCTGACACAATACCCCGCTTAAAACTTGGGTATCATTGAGTATCCTTTCACACTAAACAGTACCAAGTTTTGAGTTAAAATAAAGGCAGCTATAGCACAGGATTTCCTTGAATTTCAATGTAATGAAGTTGCCTCACTGCTATTTGAAACCATCAGTGTGCAAATTTGTCTTATGTAGCTTCTAGTTCTAGAAAAAAAAAAAGGACAGACCTGACAATGTCTTTGATCCCCGTAACACTTGGTCCCATAGCCAGAGCATGATGCACCAACCCTGCCAGGCTGGCTATCTGCTGTTCCATTGCTTTCATTCTCTCACTGGAAAACACAACATAGACTGTATGAATGATCACATATATTAATACAAATGTTCCGAATGCTCTTACAGTAATCACAGTGGTCTCTCATCAGAGGTTTATTGTGGCCATAGTGCTGAGGTTACTTTCCAGTAATGAGTACATCATGTCACCTATTCCACAGTCTCAACTATCCTACAAACAAATTCAATTTTTACATTCTACTCCACCCATGAAAATGGCTCATTCATGCTGTACACATCAATTTTTTTACAATTTCTGAATGTGTTACATCAAGAGAACATGTGCATGATTCTCAAAGTACAAAAGAGCTATTTGTTGTTATGTCATATTATAGCTCTCATGCAGTGGAATGCATTGTGTCTAACTAGGATTCATTCTATGACCAAGTACATTGTAAAACCACTTGCTTTCAAACAGCAGATGTCATTATCTCCCTGCCAAATGCATTGGTGTAAACCAATTGGTGTAACCCTAACCTTAACCAGGCAAATTGAATGGGTTGCTTGATTGCACAGCTCTCAAAATAAGCCAAATAACAGCAGCAAGAAGATAACGAACAGTGTCATTTGTTCATGTAACATTTACTTCCTCGCTGCTTTTGAAATGTCATAGCAACACTGCAAATTCAACATCAACACAGCAGTTTCAAAGCAATGTAATACTGATATACTCCAGGGTGGATAACAGCTGACTGATTTCTGTCATGTCAGCACCTGTTTCAAGACCAAAAAAAATAACACTTCATAAAAAACTCTAATTAAAATTTACAAGCTGTGTTCAGGGTTGGGGCTAACATAACCTAGCTAACCAGTTACCTTTAATGCTAGAACACTGGAACTAGAGTGCTAGAAATAAACTGACACCTATTGATTGATGAATCCACCTATAACAAATGGGTTCAGCACAGAGAAGAACTTACATTAATATGACAGATTTCTCAGGTCGGTGCATAGCATTGATCCTGCCCCAGAGTTTTCTGGTAGCAAACTGTTATCATCTCAGCCTATGTCAGTTTCTGATGTCAATCTTCACTTTGCTTCATTCTTATGCCATTTCATTGGTCAATACAGGCAGACAGTGGAGACAAAGCCATGAGCCAAAGTATTCAATGTCACAGCTAAACACAGCATTTCAATCTCAAATGGCATAGTTTTGGGGCAATTCTATGGGTCAGGTCAGCTAACTTGAAGTTGAAGTTTTATAGTTTACAGTTTCCAAGTTAGCCACCTGGAAGTGCCAGTGACACTTTTGCTTAGCAACCATTCAGCATGTTCTGGAAATAAGACAAAGACAAAACCATGCAGAGTATCTTAAATGACATGGGATTGGAAAGCTGGGCTCTCAGCTCACCTTTGGGGGTCACTGGCAAGTATGTGACCCTGAGACAGCCTATCAGGATATCCATGAGGGCTGTCCACAAAAACAGATGAGGATGATGACGACGAACCACTTCCTCTAGTTCGGTTCACAATCTCAACCATGGCCCCGTTACTTTCCCGCCGAAGGGATCGGCGAATAGGAGATATCCGCTCTGCTGTCACCAGGCCCACCCCTCCAATAATCTGTCCATCAATCATCCTGACTTCATTCATTCGGTGTGGGGAAGGGGGCGGGGTTTTGGTACTCAGTGGGGGAAGGTGGCTGTCCCCATACTTCCTGTTTTTCTGTCTGGAAGAAGGAATGAATGGATGGAAAGACAGATGTAGTGGATTAAAAAACATGAGAAAGCCATGAAAAATGGCTAACTGCAGTGGGTCTCCACCAAAAAAACAAACAAACAAACAAAAAAAAACATATGTATGTGTGTGTGTGTGTGTGTGTGTGTGTGTGTGTGTGTGTGTGTGCGTCTACAGATAGATAGATAGATAGATAGATTATTTTTTTTATTTATTTTTACTAATGCTCTGGTATTTTTTGGTTAATTTGGTATTGACCTTTTTCCCATGTTTTTGAAAGAAACTTCTGTTTCTGAAAGAAACTTTTCTGAGGTTTCAAAGGATTAACTGTGCTTCTTTCTGTTATCCTTCCCAGCTTTACTTCACACTAAATGAACTCCAAAGCAAATGATCTGTGGACCACATATGCCAAGGACAGCTATATTCCAGTTGCAGTGGCAGCAGGTTGAATCTGGCTCATGAACTCTGTCAACCTCTCACTTTCTGATCCTTCCTGTCACCCTCCACTGCACAGGATCTAATGAAGCAGAAATGTCACAAATAATATTCTTTACAAAAGAATATGAATCCCTCTAAGGGATCTAGAGTGTCTAAGTCAGAGCTATTCTTTAAAACAACCCCCCAACTTTAGCTATGTTGTCTTACCTCTTCCTGATTCCTGTCTGCCTTTTTACTTTTTGTGAAAACATGAAAATCTTAAGGCTGCAGCTGGGGCACACTGCCTACTCTCTAATCTAGTTTCTGGCATGTGACAAAACTCAGCTCCACCACATCACCAATGTCAGGTATAGTGTTCACCTTGCCACATAAACGTCAGACTGGATTATGTTTTCATGTTTGTTACTGTGTCGAACTGAACACATTTTATATATGCATGGCAAAGTAGCGGATCTGCACCTGTGAAGGGACTGGGTTTGGTGCTCCAGGATTTCTCCGTAGGGTCCCAGTGGTTTAATGGAGGCCCGATACTGCTGGAGTCCCCCAGGAACAATCCCACCACCAGCATCTACCATGTCTGCAGTGAGAGAGGCAGGAGCACTGCCTTGGGAGGAAGCGATGCTGAGGCGACCTCCTCCATCCTGGAGAGGGGAGCAGTAGGAGTCCGGGTAGTGGTGTCCTCCCTCGGCACGCACAACCAGGGCCATGCTCTTACTGCTGCCAAGGTCCTCATCTGATGGACAGAAAGGGTAGAAGTATAGCTTGTAAACACAGCTAGAGGCTTCTTGTAATCCTGAAAGTACAAAGTCTTGGTGTTGTCGCAGTCATCATCAAAGAGAAGGTGGGAGAGTAATTATGAGCAAAAAGCAGTTGACATTTCAAAATCAAGCTGGATGAGGTAAAATAGAACGAGGGAGACACCTTTACAGTTGAAGTCTATGTAGAAGTTTACTTTTTAACAACCTGCATGGCCCACTGCCTCTAAACTGCTGCTCCACAACCAGAGACGACTTGTTTGAAGTATATAATGTACCCCTTGTTTTTTAAGCAGAAACATAAAAATACAACAAATTTTCTCTATTTTATAATATTCAAGAAAAAAAAACGTATTTGCAGCACTTCTGATAGGGCACAGGTACAACACTGAGAACCCCTGTGAACAATACACACTGCTATACACTACTGCTGATGTTGACTGAAAAAGTTGCTCACCAAGTGCAAGTTATTCCTTTGGAGGGATAGTTCACTCATTTTGAAAATATTGATATTGCTATTCCTCTCATTGTTACTGAGTGCTGGATAGGGTTAGGGTTAGGGTTAGGGTTCGACTTGCCGCCTGTCTTACTCTGGAGAAAGTTGTTATTTTTATCCTCCACCATACATCCATGTGTTCAATGAAGAAAGCAAACGACAGCAAATTCAAACAATCTACTTCTGTCTCTGTGGTGGCTACTGCTCATCTGGCACAGTCATACAGGAAGTGCAGAAGGTACTGGATTTTTCCGGATGTTGACACAAACAAGTTTTCATTCTTTGTGTTTGATTAAAATGATGATAATGCAGAGCACTTGTGGTTTTCAAGACACTTTTTAAGACTTTGTTAAAATCTAAAACCAGTATAAGTCAGAATGAACATACTGTAGCTAAGGTGTGAAACTACAAATGGTCAAAATAAGAGCCTAATAAATAATGTCTGTCTAATAAAGCAGACAAGATCTTTTTGTCAGTTTGGATTCATAAAGGTCGATGTGGCTGATCTCACCAGGCTTGACATCTCTCCTCTCCAGTATAGCACTGCTGCTGGGGCAGAGGGACACTGATCGTCCTGCAGCTGACAGGCGTTCACGTGGTAAGGTGGCACTCCCCGGATCAACTACCCGCGCACCCCCCCCACCATAGGCCATTCTGGAGGGAGAGGAGGGCATGGAGCGAACCATGGGTGGGGACATTGACCCCTGAAGGTTGTGTAGGGTACTGCGGCTGGAGGATGACAAGGTGTGGACTGGGCTGTGGCTGCCGTACAAGATCTCCTTTGATATCTAGACGAAAGAAAAAATAAAAACAAATTTCCATGAGTAATGCAGGAAGGGGTTGTCACTAGAGACACCCTTTAGTCATAGTTCCCAATTTCAGGATTAACAAAAGCATTTTAGCATTAATAAATACTTATTACATTCAATAAAGGCTAGGTTTTAACATTGTTTGTTGTTGACTTCTTCGTTGTGTTAATATTTTGTTGAGGATGTTAGCATAGTGGGGTTTTGCTTTGCAGTTTACAGTTATATAGCTGTAATGGTAACCTACTATTGGTCTGTCTGTCCATCAGCAGGATTACTCAAAAAGTACTCGATTGGATTTGCACAAAACTCAGCTGGACATGGGCCAATGAAGATGTCATTATGTAACTGCGCCTACTGGCCTCAAAGGCATGTGACAATGGGCGGGGCTACAAACAGGCTCACATTTTCCAAAAATCCATGTGATGCATAGTCACGTAACTTCCTACAACATGGTGGAGAGGTTGGTCATGGGTCACTGGCTGACATTCCATGCTCACTGGCCAAAAGGTGTGTGCCATGATAGCATTGCTGAAAGGGATGACAGCATTTCATTGTTGAATTTTCAGATTGATTTTTTTTTTTTTTTTTTTTTTTTTTTAAATGTGGTGACTGTTGTTTAGTGTGTTTTTGTTTGTAAATGTTCAGGTTGGTTACTGCAGCTATGGTCAGTCACCAACTGACCATACCCCCAACCTTCCAGGGCCACTGGAAAGCATTACCCACCAAGCAGAAACTTTTTGTGGGGTAAAAAAATGTCCCTGGAACTCAATTTTTAGCCTGGTCCCTGTGATTTGGAACACAGCACACACACAACAGCTCCTCAGAAGGTTCCCCTGGGGAAAGTTCCTGTGGTCAAAAAGGGGCTTTAGTACATTTCTCTTGGCTCCTGGTAGTAACCATGGGTCCCACTTATGTATCCAGTTTTTAATTATCATGCTCAACTGCACAACCCCAAGGTCCCAAGGTTTCCAAAGACACCAAACATCTCCTGTTGAATTCCCGGGAAATGTGTCTAAAATGATGCACAAGACATGTTGCTATTTTCTGTTTGATATGATGAAGCAGCCATAAAACAATGGCATCTTGGATTTTAATATTTCACTTAATAAAAGTGAGATGTAGCATGAAGTGCTGCAACTAGTTTGTGACACTGTCCTACAATATGGAAACAAGTATTTTCTTTCATGACTGAAGCTACTGAGGAGGAAATTAGGGGAAAATCAGAGTTCAAGCGGTTAAAGACATATTCAACTCATCAAACTAAAATAGCTCCTTGCATATGGGAAATGGAGCAAATGAAAATGAACTGTTAGTGTTAGGGTCCTGTGAGAGGGACAATACAAAATAGCAGGATATAGCAGGACTCTTCGTGATAAATAAACAGCTGCAAAATCAAAAACAAACAAACAAACAAAAAAAAAAACTCAGAGTATTCATATCCTCAAAGAATCATACTGGTTCAAACAAATGAAACTGCAGAATGGTGGGAAAGAGGAAAACAAGGTTAATACTGAAATGATCATGGAAATCATCACTTGACACCTTAAAAGGAGGAAGGAAGGTATGCTTCAGTAGGTTTAGAGGGAGGAAAAATAGACAGAAATATGTTTTCTATGCACCCATTCATCTTATGTGTTTACCCTTCCAAAAGACTGATAGTCTTACATGCATTCAATTTGGAAACACCAATTTATTTGACTTGACATAATGATTAAGCTGTAAGTCAAGAGTCAGATTTCTGCCAGGTGTGCATGAGCAAAGACAGGGAGAGAGAGAGAGAGAAAGAGAGAAAAACAAGGAAAAGAAAAAAGAAAAACAGACGATAACAAAGGTTGAATGCTCTCAGAGGCTTACAGAAAAGCCCTGTGTAGGCGTGTAGGTGTGTGTGTGGTTGTGTCTGAATGCTGTGTGTGTAAGGGTCTTGCACTGTGGGAGCAACTCCAAGCATCAACATGCTCTTGTAAAGACAATGAATCCACATCTGTGAACTCAGCATTCATTTCACAACTGCTCTCCATTATTGCTAAAGCAAGAAGTTTTTCTGCTTTTTTTTCTCCTACTACACAGTCACACATAAATAACTGAGACAATTCAGCACGATAAATCAAATTGATTCCTCTCCAGTAGTGAAGAAGGCAGTGGCTGTTGATGTGTGAAACATGCAAATCTGTCAAGCTCATCCACAGTTCAGTGGTTTCAGGCTCAGATTGCCAGTCTCCTCCCTGAGCACAGTGCTGCTGCTGTGAGCCTCAGATCTCCACTTGTGGTGCTTCTCTCCTTCCCTTCAACTGAATGTTTACAGTACACGGTCAATTAGGTGCCAAGTTCAGTTTAAAGACCCCAAAAAACCCCTAAAGTTTAACTTTAAAAGCAAACTCGCCCCCTTGGATCCTCTTCCACTGTTATGCATGATCTATCTGTGATGCATTCTGGGAGTTGTTTTATGATGAACTACTGCAATTTACTTTTATGGTTTACCCACTTCACCTATGTCAACTTCATTTAGTGATTTCCCATAATCCCTAGAAAGCCTTCTGACCATCCCTACAGATGGAGCAAAAACATGATTGCTTTCAATCAAAGATAGTGATATGGAAATATAAATATATCATTGCGGCATATCTGTAGTCTCTTATTCAAAACACAACATCTCTTGTGGTTGCATTGCATTCTGGTCTATTGAGGCTACTGTCAAAGGAGGAACTTGCTGATCTGCCTCTTCTTCCCCCCAGCTGCTCTGTAGGACAGTAGTGGTGCTATCTTCCTCTCATTGTTACTGTTAGCCTCCTGCCACTGAGATGGACTTTCCTCTGGCTAATATTCCAAAAAAAGGACCACCTTAAAAATAATATCAAATTTTTCAAAATGAGTGGACTATCCCTTTAAGAAAGGCATGAGTGAACATTTGAAAAAAAACTTGTGTTCCTTAATTCTTCAATAGCTGACATTTTAGAGGTTTGAGCTTCTCCTTTGACAGCTGCAGTAATGTAGGATATGGAGTTTTGGAGTCTTTGATCAGATCAGTCTTTATTTATTTATTTTCTCTTGTGCTTCCTCTCTCACCTTCCACCGCTAATCGCTAAATTAACAGGATTCATTCTCTGCACCAACTACAAATATCACTGCAAAACTGTGATTGAACTGCACAGAATGATGAGTGCAAATGTATTTGGCACTCATTCTCCATATGCCCCTACAGATTCAAGCTTAACTGAACAGACACATTATAATCCTGTGTGCTCTGCAGTTCTCATGTTTCTGCAGAACATACTGCTGCAAATCCCACAAAATCTCACAGTTTCATAATCACTCCAATACTAGTGCACACTAGGATACAGCATTTTCATCAGTGAGAAGTTTGGGACAACATGACACACCTGCTGACTACTGCTAATAATGCGTCAGTAACTCAAATGGTGTTGAAAAGTGATGTGAGATGTACGCTGTCCACAGTAAACACTCTCCTCTCCTTTCTCCTTTTGTTTTTCCTGGTTCTATGGCATAAAAAAATAACACAATCATTTTGTTTCTATAAAGTGGCACAAATTATACTCACTGATGACCACAGTTAACTCAGGCTTTTGTTTTCTTTCACCTAGATCACTGCAATGCACTTTTCACAGGACTACCTAACAAAGAAGCTGTTTCATTTAAGATTGATTTTAATATACTTTTACTTTTTATTCCTTACTTTTACTGAATGGTTTAGCACCGTCATACCTCCTTGATTGCTTATCTAAGTATGATCAAAACTGTTCCCTAAGGTCACGTAGTGCTCATTTGTTCAACAGTCCAAAAATGAACTGAAACAGTCTTCTGTTGTTACGCTCCTGTGGCTTGGAACAAACTCCCTTTATGAATTTGACAAGCGTCCTCTTTTGACACTTTGACTATAATTATTCTATGGCATTTCATTTCTATGTCATTACCTTTTTTGCATTCTTTTATACTTAATTGTTCTTAAAAACAATACATATCTACCTATATGTATGCATATATGTATGCATATATTTGCTTTGTGTCTATTTAAATACCTGTTTTTATTGATTTTTATTTGCATTTGATTTATTTTTATATGAAAGGTGCTATATAAATAAAGCTTATTAGCATTATTACAACATTTTAAAAAATAATCATGATAATAATTTGTGCCCTGATTTTGCAGTCCTACTTTCTATAACTCTCCATTCAACAAAAGTGCAAGTTTACCTAGCTTGATCATGCGCCTTGATATACTTCTCTCCTTTAAGTTTTCATCTCTTTTTGTCCAGCTTAAGCTGCAGAGTCTATTTTGTGCAGCTCCGGGTGGAAGCTGCTGCTGCTGCTGCAAAGTCCAGTAGTGCACAGCCTGGCAAAATGTCCTCAGATACACTCTAACGCTCCATCTCACCCAGGCTTCGCCGCTCCTCTTCGATATAATTCACATATTTCCGCACAAAATGCATGCAAAGATACGATCATTCATTGCTCATTTTCGTGACTTGCTTCACCTCAAACGCACTGAGTAATGCTGCAGTTGTGCAGATGGGAGGTCAAGTTCATGTCTTTGTTCCAAAAGGGCGTTGATTCCTAAACTTACATAAAGCTGGCATGTCATAACACATAAACTGCCTGCCGCTTGAATATTCAATATGAGATAAACCCCCTGGAGAATTACGCCCAGACCAGTTACACAAGGAGGGCGAGCCATCAATCAAAAGGTTGTTCCAGCACAAATTGAGTTGACGCAGATTCCCCATAACAACAAAATCTCCTTACAACTGTGACTCACTTATGACTGGCTTTCACTTTGGCTTTAAAGCAATATTTCTCTTTCAGCATGCACGCCTCCATGGACGTTCGGGGCAGAAAAACTTTGAGCATAAGCCACTCTGGCAATTTACCATCCCCACCAGCAATTAAAATTTTCCCCTCTCAATACTGATAACTGCAAACATGCAATTTTTTTAGGAAATATGTGACATAATGAAGCATCACCTATTTTTATTTGCCATCAGAAATCCAACATTTCAGATTAACCAGCAGTTATGGCTGCTCTTACAGTTTCATCTTTTAAACAAATCAGTTATAGAAATTTCCTAGAGTTGCTTTAATGACCATGTAATGGAAAACAATAACGCTTAATTGTAAATCCACTGGATTGGCAGCACACCAGGTTAGGATTAGGCTTTGGGGACACCAGTGACACTACAAACTAAAAACTTGCTAGCTTCCATAAAGTTTGCTCCGGAGGTCCAGAGGTTATATGTAGTTGACATAAAACAAAAGGTGTATGTTGATTTCACAGTTCTAATACTGAGCATTGTCTGGTTATTGCTATTCAAATATGGCTTACTTAAGAACCAAAAAATATCTATATTTTCCGTCATGTTTGAGCTTCATGTTAGGTTATTGTTTAACGAGCTTGCATCAACAAAAATATCAGTCATCACATTTTTGAGAAATCATGCTCCTTACAGCACATAGGTCTCTCTCCCTCTCCTTTGTGCTGCTCTGACTGCTATTGCAAAGTTTAAGCATTGCACTCTCTTAATTTGACTGAAAGTTATTCTCTCATATTTCCATGCACTCCCAAATTTCATATGACTCACCAACAAACATGCTGATATTAGCAAGATTCAGTAAAAGGCCGTGGAATAAAAACTGAGACAGCTAGTTAGTGCTGAAACACCGCTACCAATAAGAATCACAGCCAAATTGATAGTAGTGTAAGAACATGCTGAATCAGTGATAGCCAGGTAGCCAAATATGTCAAATATATCTAATTGTTCAAATTTATTTCAAATAGTGAACTCAACACACTTCCATCCATTTTCCTTATGCGGTGCATCGATATTGCACACAGAGGGTCTGTCTGGACCAATCACCGTACACTTGTGTCACTCAAGGTTTGTTTTGAGCTAAGAGAGTACCCATTCTGAAGTGGGAGCTAAACAAGTCTCTCAAAACTTCGAACTAAGAACTATGATCATTCCCACTTCTTGGAGTGCAGACACAAAAGAGGGGGTAGTTCCTGCAACAGTTCCTACAGTGATCAAAGGGTTCCTCCAGTCCAAAAGAGCCTAAAGTGACTGAGTTCAGGAGACCAACAGTTTGCAAAATAATTACTGACTCAAACACTCAGCCATCCAAACTTCCTATCTTGACTGTCTTGACTGTTTTCATTTTGATTGGTGAAATATAAGGAGCATGCTTCAATGTCAAATTGTGGCGCTGCCACGCAAAATGCATACAGGTTGGCCGGTCTGCTAATAGCAGAGCTACAATATTAGTAGAATCAATACATAAAGATTCACACTGTTGCACTGCATCATATTGTATCGTGACAGGGCTGAATCGAATCAAACCAATCTGTTGGCTACTATCAAGATACATATGGAATCAGTATCAGTAACTGAGATGCACCCCCCTGGTACCCAGCATTATCTAGTGCGGGCATCACCAAATGGCGGACCGCGGTCCAGGTACGGACCCAGTGATGGTTCTGTCCAGACCCGTGACAATTCTAATATTAATAAATAAATCATATGTTGTTATTTTTTCTCTGATGGTCGTGGCTACAGACTGCATGCGCAGCTAATCTAGCTAATACAACAGGAGCGCCATCAATAGCCAATCCAATCAAATCGATTGTTTACCTTTCAGCACCAGAGAATAGCGGAAAAGAGGAGATGAGAAGAGAAAATGGCTTGCTCCAAAATTAGAAAAGTTGACAGTGAAAACCGAACTTTTAAAGATGAATGGACAGACAAGGGTCGTTTGAGGAAACATACCCACAAAAGTCGCAAAAAGTGGATTTTGGCGCAACACAAGAAAGCATTCAGCGATGGGACAGTTGTCAAGGAGTGCTTAAATGCAGCTGCAGAGACTTTACTTGACGGTAAACAAAAAGACGATGTGTGAAAAAATCAATCAAATCCCACTGTCCACTGCAACAACAACCAGAAAATCTGAAATATTAGCAGAGGATGTACTGGCACAGCTTGATGCAGCTTTTGGTGTATGTGAGATTTCTTCACAAAGAGAAAAAAAGAGATGTGTGAGGACCTGTTGGGTTTAATGCCACTTGAGACACACACAAGAAGAGAGGATATATATGAGGGGATAAAGGAGATGCTCACAAAGAGAAAGATGAATCTGAAGCAAGTAGTCTCAGTCACCACGGATGGTGCACCTGCCATGATTGGGAGAGAGAGGGGGGCTGTGGCACGGATGAAACAAGACAACCCTGATCTCATAGCCTACCACTGTATCATCCATCAGACTGTTCTCTGTGCCATTCTGTCTGAAGAGTTTGCTGAAGTAGTAGAATACCATGATGAAACTCATCAGCTTCCTCAGGGCACCCTCATCCCATCACCATCGACTGCTGAGAGACTTTCTGAAAGAAATGGAGGCAGATGCAAATGACTTGCTACTCCACAGCAACGTGAGATGGCTGAGCAAAGGGAATGCACTGGGACGCTTCTGGTCCATCCGAAAGGAAATAGCTGCTTTCTTACAGCAGCTCAAGAGTCAAAAAGCAACACAGTTTGCAAACTTTTTGCAAGATGAGCACAAGATGGATGTGGTGGCTTTTTTGGTGGACATCACAGCACACCTTAATGAGCTCAATTTAAAGCTGCAGGGTCAGAAAAAAATTCAGTCTGTGATTTGATGAAAACTGTCTGTTCCTTCCAGATGAAGCTGGGCATTTTCAAAGAAGATATCCAAGGAGGGCGTGAGCACTTCCCACAAATGCAGGAACAAATTCAGGGTGAGAGACATTTCCCCTTATATTGGCTTCATAGACAAGCTGATTGGAAACTTCCATCAAAGATTTGACAGCTTCAGACTTGGACACCAGCTGCTCCTGCTAATTGAGAATCCATTCCTTATCAGAGAAGTCAGGATTTTCAAAGGAGGTGACACTGACCTTCAGGTGGGCACACAGTTAGAGCTCACTGATCTGCAAGAAGATGTTTCTCTGAGAGAGCATTTTGCAACAACTGACCGTGCTACTTTCTGGTTACAGATTTTGCCTGAAACGATTTTCCCTGGTCCAGCACTACACAACTTCACCATGTTTGGATCAACTTATAGCTGTGAGACAGCTTTCTCTACGATGAACATTATTAAAACAAAGTATCGCTCCAGGCTCACCAATGAGCATCTCCACATGTGCATGAGAATGGCACTAAATCCATTCAAGCCAAGATTCAAACTGCTGGCAAGACAGTTACATGCCCATTTCTCTCACTAGGAAAGGAACTTGGAAAGGGAGGAAGGAGAGGAGGAAAGGAGAGAGGAGAAAGGGAGCTGCTCGAAGCTCTGCACTTTTCTTTTATTCAAGAAATTCTGCCCTGTTCTCTTTTACTTGAAATATAGGCATTAAGGTGCCTGTTTTATTTTATTTTGAATGCAGTTAATACATGTTAAAAAAAAAAAGGGGGGGGGGCAGCTCAAAGGTCTTTTGTTTACATTTTTCTTAAAGATGCACTTTTATTTTATTCAAAAGATTCTGAATGTTCTGACATTACTTGAAATATAGGCCTTAAGTTCAGGCTGCTCAGGGCTGTGTTTGCATATTTTATTTATTTTATTCATAAGAAATTCAGTCTCTGTTTTCTATTAACTGAAATGTGGCAAAGACAACCACAGTATTGTTTTCCATGTTTACATTTTTATTAAAGATGCACTTTAATTTTATTCAAAAGATTCTGAATGTTCTGCCATTACTTGAAATAAAGGCCTTAGGTTCAGACTGCTCAGAGCTGTGTTTGCACTTTTTATTTATTTTATTCATAAGAATATCAGTCTCTGTTTTCTGTTACTTGAAATGTAGTAAAGACAACTGCAGTATTGTTTTCCATTCAAGTGCCATACGAGTTCAGACTTATCGGTGTGTTAAAAATATATTACTTTGAAAACACTTGAAATTTGACAAATGATATAGAAATGTACATATGTTGTTAATTTTATTTACATCAGGGTACACTATTTAGACATTATAAGATTCGGAGGAAATTTTAGTAACTGGACCTTTTTGAATTTTAATTGAATACCCCTGATCTAGTGTATCATTAGTCCATCACAATTTACTGCACAGAGCCAATAAAAGAGGTCCGTCCTTCCTACTATTGCTGGGGTAGTTCATCTGTCTTGCAATACATTCTGTGTGTTTGTGCTATCTCACAGTTATCTGTCTGGAAAATAACATGGGGGGAATGAACAGACGGCAGCAGTTAAGTTAAACCATTTGCTATGTGCATTCCAGTACACTAATTAGTCATAGGAGTATCTGTAGGTCATAACATGTGTGTGTGTGTGTGTGTGTGTGTGTGTGTGTGTGTGTTTGTGGGCATATGTGTAAGATAGAGATAAACAGGAGGGAATGTACAGTGAAAGCAAGACATAGTGTGTGAGGCAGTTTTCTGTCAACCACTTATCGCTCAAACTAGTGGAAGCAGAAGTGCTTCTTGGGTTTCGTGCCAAAACCGGACACAATCAGACTCCCTCACTGACAGCCTCCCTAAATAATCCCAGTAATTGGCAACACGCTGACAGCGTGAGATTCAGCATTATATAAACATCTCAAAATGCATGCACACCATGTACAAGCATGTTATCTGAACACCCCTGAGAAAATGAGGCATGGGCTTCGTCACGCTGTGTCTCAACCCTACCAGCAACTGACCACGGCTGGCTGAACATTTGACTTGACAGGCCTTTTGGTTTTTAGGTCTCTTTACAAAGCACCCTCTCTCCAAATGCCATAACTTCAAGTGCTGAAACAATTAGTCAAGAAATCGATTAGTCTGTAGACGGAAAATTGATAGATTGATAGAATTTTCGCTAATCACACAATCATTTGAAACCTGAGCAAATACACTATATTACCAAAAGTATTCGCTCACCCATTCAAATGATCAGAATCAGGTGTCCTAATCACTTGGCCTGGCCACAGGTGTATAAAATCAAGCACTCAGGCATGCAGACTGTGAAACAAGACATTTGTGAAAGAATGGGCCGCTCTCAGGAGCTCAGTCAATTCCAGCGTGGAACTGTCATAGGATGCCACCTGTGCAACAAATCCAGTCGTGAAATTTCCTCGCTCCTAAATATTCCACAGTCAACTGTCAGCTCTATTATAACAAAACGGAAGCGTTTGGGAACAACAGCAACTCAGCCACGAAGTGGTAGGCCACGTAAAGTGACGGAGAGGGGTCAGCGGATGCTGAAGCGCATAGTGCAAAGAGGTCGCCGACTTTCTGCACAGTCAATTGCTACAGAGCTACAAACTTCATGTGACCTTCAGATTAGCCCAAGTACAGTACGCAAAGAGCTTCATGGAATGGGTTTCCATGGCCGAGCAGCTGCAGCCAAGCCACACATCACCAAGTGCAATGCAAAGCGTCGGATGCAATGGTGTAAAGCACGCCGCCACTGGCCTCTAGAGCAGTGGAGACACGTTCTCTGGAGTGATGAATCACGCTTTTCCATCTGGCAATCTGATGGACGAGTCTGGGTTTGGAGGTTGCCAGGAGAACGGTACATTTCAGACTGCATTGTGCCGACTGTGAAATTTGGTGGAGGAGGAATTATGGTGTGGGGTTGTTTTTCAGGAGCTGGGCTTGGCCCCTTAGTTCCAGTGAAAGGAACTTTGAATGCTTCAGGATACCAAAACATTTTGGACAATTCCATGCTCCCAACCTTGTGGGAACAGTTTGGAGCGGGCCCCTTCCTCTTCCAACATGACTGTGCACCAGTGCACAAAGCAAGGTCCATAAAGACATGGATGACAGAGTGTGGTGTGGATGAACTTGACTGGCCTGCACAGAGTCCTGACCTGAATCCGATAGAACACCTTTGGGATGAATTAGAGCGGAGACTGAGAGCCAGGCCTTCTCGACCAACATCAGTGTGTGACCTCACCAATGCGCTTTTGGAAGAATGGTCAAAAATTCCTATAAACACTCTCCTCAACCTTGTGGACAGTCTTCCCAGAAGAGTTGAAGCTGTAATAGCTGCAAAAGGTGGACCGACATCATATTGAACTCTATGGGATGGCACTTCAGTTCATAGTATGAGTAAAGGCAGGTGAGCGAATACTTTTGGTAATATAGTGTACGTTCAAATACACAGGAAAAGAGCAAGAAATTACAAGAAAAAGACCACAAAATCATGACAAAAATAGTTAAATAAATTACAAGACAGTTCTCACAAAACTAGCAAAATAAGTACCAGAAGGCTGGTAAAAACAAAAGTAGAAAATTAGCAGAAAAGGTGTGGAAAAACAATCAGTTATTAGCACTGATTACTGATTCAACTCCTTGTCACATAGCATCACAGACGATGAGCTGAACAAACTGGACAAGAAATGAGGAGCTACAAGACAGACAGAATGGGCCCTACACATTTTTAACAGCCGGCTAGAAAGTAAAGCTTGCAGGCAAAAACAGTCACCCCCTCAGATTGGTTTAAATCGTTTCACAAGTTCTACTTTGGGCTATGCTTTGGTGGAGCACTGAAAACGGGAATTGCAACTTTATTTCAGAATTGAATTTTGAAATAAAAACAAAACTGTTGCTACAAAATTTTAGGTGACAGGTGCAGACGTTGCAGTCACTCATTACAGTCCGCCTTCTCCTTTGGTGCCATCTCTTTGCAGCACATCTATTTACATGTAGCAACTGTGAATTGTCTCGACAGAGTTCATATTCCACAAACTGAACACTTGTTCCTATTTAGGAAGAAAATCAAACAATTGCAATAAAAACCAGCATTGCACCACAGTTTGTTCTTATCCCGCTGTTCCGCTGTTGCTTTGTTGTTGCAATATGCTGATTCTTCCCACCTCAGTCAGACCAAGGAAGCAGACTATTAGGTGCCCTTTAGAGTACCACTGTGCTGGCATGGGCACCATGTGTGTGATACTGTTTAAATATGGTGACCTAAACCAGTGTGAAAGACATCCGGGTGAATATTTTAAAAGCATTTCACTGTCTTCAGGTTGTCAGGTCTATGTGTGAGTACACTTCTACACCCGATTACCAGTGCAGTATTTACCCATGGAATTTGCGTCACTTGTCTTGTCCTTTTAAACCCACTGAAGCACAAGAAGAAGAGCAGACTCAGGGTACAGACATGGAACCAGAAAGATGAGAGAAGGTAAATGGATAGCCAGACAATGAAAAATGGGACCTGTACATTTTCCTTATGTTTCCGGACATTTGTAGAGAGTGCAGATTATAAGATAATCCTATTACTGATAACTAGTGGTTAACACAGATTCTCTGATAGGAAAACTATTCACAGTGTGGTGGTGGAATTCCAAGCCCTTTCCAAAAGTTTGCAATCTCTCCTGTGTTTTTCCCCATATTTTCATAGACCTACAAATGGTCAACATCTTCCTCTACCCTTATCTATATGTTCCAGACCGGTGCTGAAACCCTGACGACAAGGAAAAACAGAGCTGGAGGGATTAATTCCCTCGAGGGACAGTGATTTATCCTCCAAAAAAGTCCCAGGGAAGAGGAGAAAGACCGGTCTTAATACATTAAACTGGCGAACAAAACTGGTAGACGTTCCAGGAAGCGGGATTACACAGTTAGCCATGTAACTGTGGAAGAAAGATGGCTATGTTTTGCTGTTGTGGACTTGGAATCTGCAATGCTGAACCTGAATATTCAGTCACTGAATGTCAACCACTTGTATATTTGATGATCAATAATTTATGGACAAAAAAGTCTGAATTCACAGCCTGCTTTTTAAGTAACTTCAATACCTCAAAATGGCGTAGAATTACCCACTTTCTTTATTCCAGCAAGTAAAGAGATGACACTGCAGAACAAGGATTGAGTGAGAAAACGCTGCTTTGCCTTAGGGATTGGCAAGGATCACCAAGATCACCCTCTGTGTGTGTGTGTGTGTGTGTGTGTGTGTGTGTGTGTGTGTGTGTGTGTGCGCGTGCGTGCGTGTGTGTGTGTACCTGCATGCTTGCGAGTCTATACATGTGAGTATGCACAGCTGTGGTGTGTACTGTTTGTACTGTTTGTTTTTGTGTATGTCTGCAACACACACAAATGTGTGTATGTGTGTGTGTGTGTGTGTGTGTGTGTGTGTGTGTGTGTGTGTGTGTAGCATGCTTTATCATGCTTTATCCCATTCTATCATCCCACACTGTGATCTCTATCAGCAGAACAGGAGCTTAGGAGGCTTGGTACATTTCAGTACCGACAATCCTTACACAACTAGCCTTTTATCCTCTATATGCTGTATCAGAGATTTACAAAGACCGGGCAAGAAAGAAGCGGACCTCTGACAAAAACTGGCATTAGGATTCCTTAAGGCACAGCTGAAGAAGCAGGAGATAGAGTGGGAAGGAGAAAAACAGCAGGAAAGCCACCAAAGACGCAAAAATGGAGAGGAAATCCCTGTTCACACAGGACTAATATTTACTCTGAACATGCAGTCATTAGTAGTCAGGAATCCATCAGAGATGTGCCATGTCTGTCATTTGAGAGGTAAAAATTCTTGCATACCTGCCACATTTTGATCTACTAATAACACTAATCTCATGTGAGGGCACAAAACTATAAGAGAGAGAAGATGGCCAGTAGAGGGATGCTGGATGCTCCAAATGCTAACTGTTAGCCTCCAGCCTTTGAGGTGGACTTCCCCCCAGCTAACATTCTCAAAGTAAATGCCTTAAGTTTGATTTAGATGGCATGTAGCAGACTTTTTTTTTTTAAAGAATAAATGTTGAATAGTGAAATAATATCACATTTTTCAAAATGGGTGGACGATCCCTTTACTTACATGAAGGCAAGCAAGCAATGGAGAGGGGGAGGGAGAGAGAGAGAGAGAGAGAGAACTTGTTGTTGTTAGTGTTAATGCCTGTGAGCTGTGGAACAAGCACCTCTGAAAATGTTACGGTCTCCTTGCAACAAATCTCGATCTGGATGTTTGTCCTTGTAAAACTCCCCATCTGACGGCTGATCTCATCTCACTGTGATCATGTCCCACTTTCCTGTTTCACAGCTCCACAAATCATTTCAGGGCAGATGAAGCATTAGACAACATTACACATGGCATCCCCCACCAGTGATGATCTTTTTCCAGGCCAAAAGGTAACAGTATATTGTAACACCCCTGCAGGAATAATCAGTGTCATTTCAAAAATGCCACGGTGCAGCGCTGGAATTCATCATTCCGTAAAGCTGATCTGCTGTGTCTGATCTTGGGTTTCTGAAGGCCAACACCAGTATTTTTGGACTGAAGAAGCCAACATGCAACGTATTTGAATACTTTCACTGAGAAACAAAATAAGATGGCAGCAGAGAGAGTATGAGGTGACTCACCCTTCCCTCTGTGTTGGCAGGTCTGGCATGGCGGTTGAAAACATGTGCCGGGTCTTTATGGTAAACCTTCAGGCAAGAGTGGGGGGTGATGCTTCTAGAAGATTCAAGGGAAAAAAACAACACTGATTGTTTAATATCTGTTGAGTAGAATTTGACCAGAGATCTAGTTTTATATCTAGTGCAGAGGGCAACGCAGACACCTAAAACTGGGCTCAACAGCCAACAGTGGATTTCATGTCACCTTATAATTGTATCTTCATTATAAATATTGGGCTGTGTAACAATGACAGTAATAACCCAGTTACTGGTAAATATTTGGAATCAAATTTGGTGATCATTTTATAGTGTTTAATCTCACCGACCGCCATATATTCTACTGTTTGGCAAGTGCTCAGCACTGCCCCTGATAGCAAAAAGACTGTACTGCGCTCTGTTTTTAAGCCCTTGGTCATGGTTTGCTCTCTGTATAGGCTTTGCTTTAACTGATATGGGATTGAGGGCAAAAACCATTATTTTGGATGGGAGCTACCCACAGTCAGTGCTTCTGTCTGTATTCAAATTTTCAAAATCTTGTTTTATCTGAAATCTAATCTAGTCTAATGTGTATGTAAAATTGCAATCCAAAGGATTCCAGTGGCATTTCACTTCTGAGTAGAGCTGTTGTTTACTCCTTCATGTAAAATTACTCAAATCAGTAAAATAACAATCAGATGAATTTGATACATACAAAAAGGGCTTACCAAGCTATTACTTATCCTACTTACTTCTTACTATTATTTGCAAAACATTAAAAAATGTTCCTCTAAATTGGTTAAAAATTAAATACAACCTATTCATGTCATAAATGCTCAGATAATATAAAATCATGTTAATACTGTAACTTCATTGGGGATTGAACAAACTGCTGATATCATAATAAAATGAGTTATTACATCATTCTCAATGTGTGTCAAACCACGGACCAAAATGAACACATTTCACAACAATGTATCCTGAGGGATAAAACTGGGTAGTCAAACAGTAATGTTAGCTAGTAGTGCAAGAGCGCACACAAACACACACACACACACACACATACACACACACAGACACATACACACACACACACCAATCAACAAACACACCACCCAGATAATTATGAACATGCCTCCCAGTAAAACACAAGCATGTACTATATGCTGCGCGCGCACACACACACACACACACACACACACACACACACACACACACTCTCAGACAGGGGCCTCCTCTCTTGTCAGGCTGAACAATAGCAGATTTAACGGCTGCATAAAGGCAGTGAATGAGCAGGAGGTGGAAGACAGACACTCAAGATACACTTCACTGACACTGTGTGTGTGTGTGTGTGTGTGTGTGTGTGTGTGTGTGAGAGAAAGAGAGAGAGAGAGTGACAGCCCACGGTACAGAGTATGACACTGCCTCCGGGCCACTGTCCAGATTAAGAATTTGGACCAAAGCGTATAGTTTGTGCTTTTTAAAATGTTGACCTGGCCTTGTTGCTCCAACCTTTGAACCCTGCCCTGCCGGTTACGGCTGTCTGTCGCTCCAGATTATTCTCTTACTGCGTTTTACTCCATTTCACTTTTTAAAAAAAATTATTTTGCTCTTTATTTTAATGACTGACATTGCTATTTTTAGATGCACTCGAAACCACTTTGTGGCACTGATTGCAGAGCAGTTCTAGGGGAAATACGGTGAATCTAGAGAAAATGTAGTGGTGCTTTCTATTACTATTATATCTATAATGCATGAGGTTATATTTCAGTAATGCACTTCTTATGTGTTATGACCATGACTAAACTTATGATACATGAAATATTATTGATACAAATTAAATTAGTACAAGCACAAGCTAAACTTTCCTAAGACACATGGTACTGAAAATTCTTGAAACAGGTTGAAGTGCACTACAAATAGTATTTTTAAAACATATTTTATGACGATGCCTTTCAAACCTGAGCGAATTCACTTGATTTCTTTCAAACACGTATATTTAAAATGAAATTACAACACAGTCACCATAAAATGTCACTCCAATAACTGAAAAGGAAAATAAATAAATAAAATGTGAGAAAAAAAATACATGCATAAAGATTACTTAACTAATTAATTAATTATAAAAATCAAATGATTCTGCTCAGAGGGGAACACCTGCCTGGCAGTTTTAAGACTTTTTAAAACCTTTTCAGTAAAATGAAAGAGAGAAAAGCCATGTTTATATTCAAATTGCAGAGAAGACTATACTTTGTGATGTATACAAAAATTGAAAAATTTCAATTTTTGTATACATTTGGCATCTGGCTCATGTTAGCTGAGCTGGGCGACATGGACAAAATCAAATATCTCAATATCTTTGACCAAATACCTCAATATTGATTTTTAGAAAATTCCTCACAGACTATTGTTTCTTTGATAAGATATTTACACAAAAGAGATTTTTGCTAAACAGTCATTAGTAATGTGGATATGGTGACCAACCAAGTAAAGACAAATGATAAAACAGTACTGGAACAGACTTTTGTTGGATGTAATCTGTACCAGTCTGTGTTCCAGTGAGCAGAACATGACGTTAACCAGAACATTTCTGAAGTCAGGTGAAAACACAGCAGGACAGTTCACATTACACTGCAAGCTTCATCAACATCCAGTTTTTTTAACAAACAAACAACAAATGTGTCCATGATTTTTGTTGATATTTCAGAATTAATTTGCGCCTCTCCATATCTTGTAACACTATCAAACAGTAACGTTTGCTAGGAAGTGGCTGAAAGCTAATGTTATCTGTTGTCTAACGGATTATCAAATATGTTGTTTAACCTTGAAATATGGCCAGATGGCCCTTTGGAGTTTCACTATCTGTTGCCTTTTAAATTTTTCATCAATCAGGAAGTGGTGAAACAACAACAATTTGTCAGATTCCTTATGTTTATACGACATAGCAGTACCACATGACGTCAGAGAAAAATGGCTGCTGTGTGAATATGGTCTACATAACATCATGTAAAGAAGCACCTGATGTCGTCCAGGTCATAGCAAACGTTGCGGCTGGTGTCTTTGACGCAGATGGCCACGTTGGGTGACTGTAGCATTTTGGCGGTGAGCTGGTGGGGGAAGGCACTGACGAACAGAGCCCTCAGAGCCTCCTGGCCGCTGATCTCAGCAGGCATGCGAACCTGCTTGGTTTCCTCACCATACTGCAGGTACAGCACTCCTGGCAGAGGGCAGAGCCAAGTCAGTCAAGTCAGTCATTACGTGATTACTTTAGGAGGGGTTTTCAACTGATTGTCACCCAGGGACCACCATCCTTACTAATAAGTAACCTGGGGACTGCTGTTGGGGGTGGGGTGATGACAGGGGTTGACAGTGTAGCAGTAGCCCCCTCCAAAGCCAATTTAACCCTTCAGACAATAACTCACTTTTAGACACTGTCCTCAAGCTACAAACAATCCCATAGGTCACTTGTACAGCAGCAAGTTAACTGACCTCTAGCCATCCTGTAAATAACCACACTGTGGTGTACTGTGAAAAACCCCATGAAATGGACTCTTACTTTCTTGATTATATACATTTCCTGTTGAACAGGAAGTTTGGGCAGGGCATGGTGCATGGAAGGCTCATTCACAAGTGTAAACCAAAAGGGTCTCAGTTTGGGAGATACACAATTTTATTTGAAGGGACAGGTGGAAGAGAGAGGATGCTATAAGGTTTGTGAAGGTTTTAGTTTACACCAACTACTGCAGGATGATGTCACTAGCTGAGATAACCTGTTTTACAAGAAGTAGAGGGTAGGTCATTTCATCGGGACTTCAAGGGAGCGATAAAGTCGTAAGGAGGATGGAGGGTGGCTGACTCATCCATCGACATGATGGCTTGAGTTCAAATCCCGTCTCAAGTGAGAACAGTGTTCATTTTTACATTATCCTTTCGGAACCTTAACCGTGATCCTTTCAGTTACAGATGGAAATGTTTTAAAAAATCGCTTCTGGCATTCAAATACAGTGCCTGGACCACCTGAAATACCTTTAAGGACCACCCCAGACAGCTGCAGCTGATTCAGAACGCTGCTGCCAGAGTCCTTACAAACACCAGGAAACTGGACCATATTACACCGGTCATTAAATCGCTACACTGGCTTCCTGTGAGTCAAAGGATAGATTTTAAAATTCTACTGCTGGCCTACAAAGCCCTGAATGGTCTCGGACCAAAATACATGCTTGATCTACTGGTTCCCTACGAAGCATCTAGACCCCTTAGGTCATCTGGAACTGGTTTGTTGTGTGTTCCAAGAACAAGAACCAAGCAAGGTGAGGCAGCATTCAGTTATTATGCTCCTCACCTGTGGAACAAACTTCCTGTAGATCTGAGGTCTGCTCAAACTGTCAGCTCCTTTAAATCAGGGCTAAAAACACTATTGTTCACTGAAGCGTACTCTTAGATTAAATACTTACCTGTTGTATTGCCCGTACTTTTTAACTACACACTGTTGATTTATGCCTTTTATTTTTCTTATCCTGTCTGTTCTATTTGGGTTTATTGTTAAATCGGTTGCAAATGTCAGAGATTTCAGGGCTGAGGACTGAGTCTGGGCTGAAATCTCCAATAGGAGAGGTTTCAGAGTCTAAGGAATTAAGAGGTTGGGCTGTCGGCCTCCCTGCGGGGGGTGACCGGGAAGTCTGAGTCAGCTACTGCTATGACGACACAGTCGACACTGGGGAGCATGCTGTGAATTCAGATCTAGAAGGGAGCCGTCCTGTGATGGATCTTTAGAGTTCACTACGATCTGAATAAGACCAGTGTGTGGAACCTGTGTCCGGCGGGACGGTAAGCCTCTGAGTGAAGGACTCAAGAGCAAATAGTGTGCACACATTGGGTGTATTATTAAGGGCAACGTCCTATACACTCATTAAAAAACAGACCTGACCAATCAAATTCAAGATGGTTCAGAGCCAGGGACAAGAGATCCTAGCTGACATCTCTGACAGAGAAATTACATTCAAATTTTGTCTAAGTTCATTTTTTGGTGGCAAGAAGTCGCAGGCATGATATAGGCCATCACGGCCTGGACCCTTGGCCTATTGCTTTTTGGTGACAAGGAGCCGCAGGGGTGATAAGGCCTATCACGCCCTGGGCCCTTGGCCGTCTAGCTCAGGCAATGTACTGAGCCTGTTGTTATTTAATGTTACTGTATTTTATTATCACTATCATTCTCAATTTCTTTTTCCCTTTTTTATTGACTGTTTTTATTGTTTTAAATTGTGTCTTATTGCTTTTAATGTCTCTGTAAAGCACTTTAAATTACCTTGTGTTGAATTGTGCTATACAAATAAACTTGCCTTGCCTTGCCTTGCCTTGCCTTGCCTTGCCTTGCCCAGGGCCATGGACCACCAGTTGAAAACCCCTGACTTTAGCATACACTATTCATTTCCATGCTAATGTTTTAACATACACCATTTTGAGTGAAAGTAAACCTTTTTTTTTTTCTTTGATAATGTGAATATCCTACTATCATCAGTGTGCAACAGTGCATAACATTTTATACCTTTACAATGAGGGAGGCAAAAGAGATGCAGGGTGTATCCCACTAACTTTAATTTCAAGGTGGTGTGTTTGTGTGTGTGTTTGTGTGTGTGCATGAGCATAAATGGGTATATTCTTATGAAGCTGGATTTCCGTCATAATCCTATTGATAGTTTCTGCCTATGCTTACAGGAGACTGCAAAGTGGCTTTTGAAGTTCCTTAATAAAATCCTGTAGCAAAGAAGGTATGCAGAAATAAATACTGATTATCTGAGAAGTATTTGGAAGTAGGGCTTACAGGAGCAAGAGACGAGCTTTAGCCAACTGTGTCTAACTCTTGGATCTCCATCAGTCTCATTTTACAGGTGTGATCAAATTCTAAATATATATTTATATAGTTATAGTTAAAACAGTAACAACAACAACAACAAAATGTATTAAATGCATCTGATATGGTAAGTCCTTTTGAGCCTTTTTTGTCTTGTTAAAAAAAATAGAAAATCAGACAACAAATTGATTTCTTGTTTTGACAATATCATATTTCATTCATGAATCAAAATATCAAATCGTACATGGTTTTCTAAGGCAGTGGTAATAATCTAACTTCCTTGCATTTGAACATATGTAACTGTGTGTGTGGTGTGTGTGTGTGTGTGTGTGTGTGTGTGTGTGTGTGTGTGTCTACCTACCAAGCGATCTATCTCTTGTCTCACTGCTAGAGCGGCCAACAGGCAGGCTCGCTCGGGCTCTGGAGCCCCTGGTGAAGGGGACAGTAGGGGGCAGCACCTCTCCCTCGGACATGGTGTCCACAGCCAGGGGGTCCTGCGGCTCCACCAAGCCCAAGGCACCTGCACTGGGAGGGGGGCTTGCAGAGGGCCGAGGGCTCCTCACCTGGAGGGACAGGATGGAAAAGAGTTAGGGTGCATGCATATGTGATGTGATCAGTTGTGCTATGGATTAGTCTATATATGTTTGTCCTTTGGTAAATGTCATTTTGATGAAACTTAGACTTAGACACACACACACACACACACACACACACACACACACACACACACACACACTTTGATCAGTTCTATGTGAGACAGCTGGATGTTAAAAAAATATATATATTGTTGAATGCAGTTTTCCATTCACTTAACATGGTATGAGATAAACAGATGACTGAATCAAAGTCAGTAGAGTAAGGTAACACATGATGAGGATGAGGATAATACTACTACTACTAGTACTAATCATAATCATGATCAGGTTTCCCCACCAGTCCAAGAACTGCTGCTGACTGCGGTGTGGGCAGCTGAGGTGCTTTTCATTTCCTTGTATAATATTTTATATTTCCATCAGAAGAATAAAACTACCAAGTATTCTTTAATGAACACAGAGCAAAAAGTTTCGACTGTCCAAGCGTTGCACAATGTGTGTTTTCTCTTAATCCCTAACCCCCCTCTGGATGTGGTAAATAACTCGATTACCAAAGTGCATGTAAACACAATCAAAGTCCAGTATGGCAGTACATTGCCTGGTAGCTTTTTTGTCTGCCATGGCATTCAATCAGTCTTTATTAACAGACACAAGGTCCAATAAAAACACACAACAAAAGACAACACAACATCAACCATTGTAATAGTATTGAATTTTTTCATATTAAACTTAGCACTGGAGATCAAAATTCAAAAAGATCACAATCCTGGCATTGTGAAAAACATAGCTGACATCCAGTTTAAATTTTGGTCAAAACTATAGCCGTGTACTTCAGTGTGACTTTTGTAAATTGGTGTAGTGTAACATGATCACTTGTCAGACTAGGAAAATAACATCCCTGAGTGTCCTGTCACCTGTGTGTTAAGTGCTAAAGTAGCCACGCTGACAGAGAGCTGTTAAACTGTGTAGATCATAATGTCTGAAAATGACTGCATCATCATGGAGCTGATCACACACACACACACACACACACACACACACACACACACACACACACACACACAGACACACACACGCACGCACCCTTAGAAAGGCCATTATACATTCAGCTTCACATCAGATCATGTTTACTCAGCCTACTGCAGAGCTGTGAATCAACACACACACCATACACACACACACACACACACACACACACACATACACACACACACACACACACAAGCAAACACACATGCCCATGCATGCAGGCCAACATTAAATGCTTAAGCCAGCTTCCATTCGTGCACTTAGCTGTCCACGGCAGCAACACGCTACAGAGCACCACACACCCATTTACAATCTGCCTCAGCTGCCAGCACATATTGACATCAACTACAAGACAGCTGTCAGATTCCATTTTGCAAAGAAGCCAGACAAAATGCAGTCGTCACGTGTTTTGGCTTCAAGAAGAGCTCAGAGTGCTCCGTATTTTGTTTTCAAAGTTTACTTTTCAGTTTTCAGTAAACCTGTGGGAGCAGAGCTCAGTAGCACAGTGGACCTGTTCCTCTTGACAATACACTGGTGAACCATGTGGATGTTCTGGACCCTTAGGCTGACTTACACTGAGTCACGGGCCCCCATCTGCAATGATTTTGCTGTGGAGATCCTGATAGGAAAATGTTTGTGTTTTTGAAAGTGTTTTTGTTTGTGTTAAGTATTAAATTGCCAATTTTTAACACTGACAAAGATTCAAAGAGACCTTAGCAAAAACCTTAGCAAATTCATTTAACATAATTAATTGGTAAAATAGCTAATAATAAATAATATATATATAATAAATAATAAAATGTGTTTCTAATAGTTAAAATTCTTTATTTAAAGGTCAGCTAAGTGATACTGGATCAGATTTCTTGTGTTTAAATGCTTTTGAAAGGCATGTAAACTATTCCTCATTTTGCTGAGGACCTCCTGGAAGACACGCAAGGGCCTGGGGGTCCCCGGACCCCACTGTGAAAACCACTGTTGGATGCTATGTTGTGCAGTTCAGAGCCCTTGCGTTTTTCGATGAATAGATCAATGTGAGTCCAAAACAGGAGCAACCTGACTGACACAAGACAGAGGCCTGGCTAACAGCTGTACTGACACAGCAGAGCAGAGCAACGCTGGTCTACTCTCTCATCTGCACAATTAATGCAAATTCAACCAATCCCTGTGAATTCTGCATGACCTTTCAATTTTGTCCAATCACCACAACACTTCCACAAATTTGACTAATCATCATCGTCGCTTCCTGCAGATTTCACCACAAAACGTCGAGCTGCACCTAACCAAACTCACTTCCTTGTTTTGGCTGTAAACAAGCAGGCATGTCCAACATTTACCAACACAAAGAGACTGTGTGAGGCAATTCCCTGATGTGCTTCAAAGCAGGGGGAAACTGTTTTGCACCGAGAGCACAATTGTGGTGGAACACAAACAGAAGACATCCACTACAAACAGAGGCTGAACCACCTGACCAAGGCTGCCACACCCAGATGAAAAGCAAGCGCTGAAAGAGTCAAGGTAAGTTAGACTGAATATACACAGTCAGTGGTAGTGTGATATAAATTACAAAGTGAGAACGGCACTGTGTCACACAAACTGTGTGTTTGAGAGAGAGAAAGAAAGAAAGAAAACAGGCTTAGAATAAAAAGTCTCAAAATGTTTACAAAGGATGTGAACGCTTCAAAATATCAAGAGATGGAGCGGGGGTGTGAGGGAAGGACAGCTACTGGAGGAGGCAGAGGAGAGAGAGGAAATAGTTACAAGCAAACAAGTTCAAACTATCTTGTCAAGACCAGGCTACTGTAGAATTGGGAATTAAGGTTGTAAGGGTTAGAAGGTTACATTATAATCAAGTTACTTAGAACACACAGAGCAGTAGTCACCAGAAACAGCTGCATTAGATTTTCAATGAATTATACAAAAAAAAACAACTACAAAAAAAACAAAAAAAACAATGGTGTATTCGGACCATTGTTGGTAGAAAAAATGGAGCCACAGGAGGGGGGTAACATTCCAAGAAGAAACTCACAAGTTTCTGAGTTTAAAGTGGTAAATTTACAAGAAAAAACTCCAAAATCCAGATGCTGATGATAATTGCGATTCTGGGCTAACATCACCAGGTTTTCCCTCTTAACAAATCCAATAGTATAAGAAAGTTTTCCCACTATTTTCTGGTAAATTTGTGACTTAATAATCTCTGATTTTTTTTCTCACAAATTTGTTTTTTTTTCTCATAAATGTATGACTTCTGAGTTTTTTCTGGCAAACTTGTGACTTGACAGTC